>NC_142934.1:59138824-59163824 GCF_046866305.1 Octopus bimaculoides | reverse complement strand
CGGAGGGTAACTTTGTAGGTGCAATACCATGGTCATTCATGACCAAAGGCGGTCCTATATATTGTATGAATATAAATGCCTCCGGATTAACTTCCTCCGTCTCTTTCTAGTACATGCCAGTAGATAAGAGAAAATGAAATATTTTCTCTTCAATAAATTCATATTCATGTTGAATTCTAATTACGCAGAAGCTTTATCTTTGTGCTATTAAATATTATAAATTTGCA
Source organism: Octopus bimaculoides (assembly GCF_046866305.1). Classification (NCBI taxonomy): domain Eukaryota; kingdom Metazoa; phylum Mollusca; class Cephalopoda; order Octopoda; family Octopodidae; genus Octopus; species Octopus bimaculoides. The sequence goes on along the minus strand of NC_142934.1, from coordinate 59,163,597 downwards.
AACTAGTGAGTGATATAAAGAGAATACATTTCCTGAGCTGGGGCTCCGGCAAGATTTTAATCTGCAAGAAAGGATGAAACCTACTTACAACTAACTGAACTTCTAGAACATAAGACCTAGTACCAAGATTAAGTATATCGATATTTAATGCGTTAACTGATACGAATTCATCGCGGCTGCATTATCGTAAGCTGCCAACATACCGGAAATAGGGCTGTTTGTTTACTACTATTAGAATTTTATTTATCATTGACACTGACAAATTGAGTGTATCAGTAAATAAATAAAAGTCGAATATCTGAAGTAATTAAAGAGAAGTTTCAGTGCCGTCGAGAGAAGATTCTATGCTATCTCTCAAACTTCTATAAATAGCAGTCAAATTTCCCTTAATTACACCATACTGTCTTAAAGTTACTTTAATAAGGTATTGTCATGGATTTAAAAAAATGATGGGATCGTCACAGATGGAATGTTTTCCATAAGAATGTCTGCTTGTTCAGAGCCGTCCTTGGGTTAAAGAGCAGCAGTTATCGACGACTAATTATGTTTAAATGCTAGAGGGAAAATTTTCCTTGGCATAAAACATAGTATTTAGTAATTACTACACTGTCAGCTTTAGCGGACGTACAAATATAATCACTTTAATGTTAGTGTTCCTGTGATATGAAATGATCATTATCGAAATTTAGAACATTTCTATAAACGTTAACAAGATTTTTCAGAGTAAAATACACACATTAAAGAGGAATTACTGATAATTTATTAAAGTAAGAAAAGATTAGGGCCTTAATATGCTGATATATAATGAAATATTCATTAAATCTGGAGTAATAAGAGTAATCAGAATTATTATTGAAGTGATTGTTTGAGAAATTTGCTACGAGATCAGTTGAAGAATATCTTCCTTATATCATGTATCAGAAGTTAACTCTTTCCGTATAATATTTTACTCTACAGACTTATGTTCAAACCCTCAAATAATGCATAATTTATATTAATAGTTGTTGAACACTTTTGGCGAAAGTACTTCGTGAAGACTGATTACAATGTGTCCCATAAAGTCTGCATACGTTTTATTCTTTTCTACTCTAGGCACAAGGCCCGAAATTTTGGGGGAGGGGGGCAGTCGATTAGATCGACCCAGTACGCAACTGGTACTTAATTTATCGACTCCGAAAAACTGAAAGGCAAAGTCGACCTCAGCGGAATTTGAACTCGGAACGTAAAGCTGTATGCGTTTTATTATCGAATGAGTGTTCTAATACCTTGAGATTATTAAATATCTACAACTAAAATGGTGTGCCATGATTTGTGTCATCAACTCTTCGACTGATAACTTGAAATCCTCTCAGTTCAGCCGTCCAGATCTCCCACGAGATGTTGCTTATCTAGTAGGCAAACAACTAAATAAGTATCAGTCGGAAATTTGTTTAAAGATCTCTCTCTATATATGTACAGTACTCGAGAGATTTGGAGTATTTTTTTCGATTAATATTTGGTATAACCTCTGTGAAAGAAATTTTCCTATTCAGAACAAAAATAGTACATATGTAAACAGCTTTTATTTTAATATTGTGTTGACTGGAATCAAGCAGAATTTGTTTAAGTGCCTTTGCTAAGTCAAGCATTCCCATTGAAGTAAATATGTAATCCAAGTCTGCTTATTTAATTTACTTGAATACTCTTTTACTCTTTTACTTGTTTCAGTCATTTGATTGCGGCCATGCTGGAGCATCGCCTTTAGTCGAGCAAATCGACTCCAGGACTTATTCTTCGTAAGCCTATAGATACTTATTCTATCGGTCTCTTTTGCCGAACTGCTATGTTACGGGGACGAAAATACACCAGCATCGGTTGTTAAGCGATGTTGTGGGACAAACATAGACACACAAACACACACACACATAAATATACATATACATATATACGACGGGCTTCTTTCAGTTTCCGTATACCAAATTCACTCACAAGGCTTTGGTCGGCCCGAGGCTATAGTAGAAGATACTTGCCCAAGGTGCCACGCAGTGGGACTGAACCCGGAACCATGTGGTTGGTATGCAATCTACTTACCACACAGCCACTCCTGCGCCTATAGCACATAGTCACTCCTGCTCCTATGTTTAATATATATAATGAATGTTTAACATATATAATGTTTAAAGTAATGTTCAATAAAAAAATTAGTAGCAATCATTCTAGATCTCAAATAATTGACAAGTGTAGTATTCAAATCCAATAGTGGTTTCTGTTCTTTAATTTTCTTGGTTAGGTGGTGGGGCTGATCGTACTGAGTGGCGGCAATTGAATTAGAAATTTGTTTTTTAACAGAAGCAATACAGAAGTATTTAGTTTTGTCTCCAGATGCTTCTCTAGGATCAATTATGCCCATCAACCTTTCGATTCCGATGCAGATATAATTAACTCTAGTAATAAATAGGAGTCAGTTCAGTTAACTATATCACTTCAACCATTGAACTTTTATCTAACCATTGCAATTTCAATAATTACTGTAATACACAGAATAAATGCTTGTATGTCATTGTTATTTAATAAGTATCAATTTCTATTTTCGGAAACTGGCATGTCAGCTGTGCTGTTTTCTATGTATTTGTGTAAAGGAGATTACATCAAGGAAAGTCATCACTATTCTTGTTTGGTTTTATCTTTGAATTATTTTAAAATAATACAAAACTTGCAAAGTGCATTGAAAATAGAGAGTTTTCCCTAATGTTTCAAGCTTAATTCTAACTTAAATGTGTTATTTAAACAGACCAAACAATATTCCCCAGTTATATTAGCCTTCATATATTACTTTAAAAACTAAGAATGAGCGTAGAAATGTTAATATCCTATGAGAGCTTCAACTGCAGCTGAAATTTGTTCTTTTTACTTTCATCTTCTTGCCCAGAACATGACAATTTATCATAAATTATCACCCTGCCACAGATAACTTTCCTAGATTATATAGAGTCTATTCCATATAGATATCTGAATCCAAGACGTGCAAATACTACGTATACTGTCCTGAGACGCAATTATATATCAACAATTGATACGAAAATAGATCATTCTTATGACGGCGAGCTGGGAAAATCGGTAGCACACCTGACAAAAAGTTTAGCAGCTTTTCGTCCGTCTTTACGTTCTGAGTTCAAATTACAGTGAGATCGACTACACCTCACACCTTTTCGGGATAGATGAAGTAAGTACAAGGTTAGCACTGGGGTAGATGTAATCGACTTCTTGCTTCCCTCAAAATTGCTGGCTTTGTGCCAAAATTTGAAACCGCTATTATGGCAGTCCTAAGGCAGTGAGCTGGCAGAACCGTTAGCTCATCGGACAAAATGTTCATCGGTATTTCAGATTAAAATGCCTCACATCTTCTTCTTCTTCTTCTTCTTGTTGTTGTTGTTGTTGTTGTTGTTGTTGTTGTTGTTGTTGTTGTTGTTGTTGTTGTTGTTGTTGTTGTTGTTGTTGTTGTTGTTGTTGTTGTTGTTGTTGTTGTTGTTGTTGTTGTTGTTCTTCTTCTTCTTCTTCTTCTTCTTCTTCTTCTTCTTCTTCTTCTTCTTCTTCTTCTTCTTCTTCTTCTTCTTCTTCGAGCGGCTGTTAATGGACGCATTTCACAATGCTGCGTTAGGAATCTGTATCCTCTATTAGCTTTTGGTACATTCTTAGTTTCCTGATTCTTGTTTCTGCCAATTACATCAATATTAATGATTGTTTGTGTTCCTCTGTTAGGGCGCCGAAGCCTCCAAAACAGAACAACTTACAATATTTAGCTTTCTTCATTCATATACATTAAATTATTCAAGAGTCAATTTTGTCTTTTATATAGCAGGGTCGATAAAATAAGCAGCAGCACACTGGCGTATATATTGTGGGTTCTACATATCAGCTACAAAATTTACCTTATTTCAACTATTTAAAGGCGCATTTAAAATTACCATCTTGCAACACATTGTTTCTTTTGGCTTGCTTTCGACATTTTGTATTTTAAATGAGATACAGGGATAAGTAGGTGGCAGACTTGTTAAACAACAGAGAAAGTGCTTCATAGTTTATAATTATCTTTACCTTCAGTATTTTCCATCGGAGTTGACTTTGCTTTATCGATGAAACAAGTACCACTCAAGTAACTGGAATCGATTTTAATCGATTGTTGCGTCCCTTCAAACAAATTCATAGTAATTGATTGTTTAAGTAAGAAATCATATATTGAATGAGATGGTAGTTCCAGAGAACAAAATCAGATACATTCCATTGATAACCAACTTTGACAAGTTTACTTTTCTTATAAAGGAGCGTTGTATATTCTCATTCTGCATCAATTCCGACTCGAAGTTTTCTGTTGAATCGATGTGAAAAATGAATGACTTCCACAAGGAACATATCTATTGTTCTTTGTCTACTTTCTTCTTACTCACTGTGTATCTCTGTAAAGGTGGATACGTGCGTGTGTATTTGTGTGTGCTTGTATTAATATTTATGAGTTCATATAAGTTTATATTTAAGCCTAAAAGCTTGTGTTTCTCATTTTCGTATGCATCATCTTGCTAATTTGATTTTTCTTTGATTCACTTCACCCAAGATTTTTTTGGTTAAGAGAAAAAATATGTTGCCGTATCTTTCATTTTCTAGAGTTGATTATGCACGTAATAATATACATATAAGTTATCATTACCGCAACATTTTTTCCTATCGCCACACATAGATGTGCACACACATAAAAACGAGTGCATGCATATACACACATGATATTTTTCTACACACACACACACACACACACACACAATCACAGTTCATCACGATACCATTATTATCACAATATTCCAATCTTTTGGATAACATACAAAATCCATTTATATTTTTTTCTTTGATTTGTTCTTATATTTATTACATTCAGTAAGACTCCCGACTTTTACTTTGGCTGTACCAGCACCTTCCCAAAGCTCAGCTACAATGTATTTATTCGCAGGACGTATGAACAATTTAGAATCACAAAGTTGCTACGCGCAAAACATTACTTCTTTTCGTCACACCGTGGTTCATAGTTAATGATATTTAGAGCCCAATTTGGAAACAGATTTTTCAATTATTTATCCAATAACTGCTTACAATTTCTCCCCTTCTATTGATACTCTGTGACAGTATAGATATTATTGTGAATGTTAATCCGCTTAGTTCACATTTAATCACTGACAGATTCTTCTACCGAGTTTCACACGAACCAATATCATTTCTAGATACTATAAACATTTTACTCTGTATAGCAATTTAAATCAATTCAGACCTTATTTAGCGATATTATTTGATTGTCACAAAAGTTCTTTAATCTACTCAGTGTTCTCCTAATACTTATGAAACTAATGTTATAGAAGATTTTAGAGAAGTTGATAGAATATGGAAGTAGCTTGAGTATCAGTACATATTGTAAAGCTGAGTTTGTGTGTGTGTGTGTGTGGGGGGGGGTTGCATCTATAGAAATCCACACCTTACAAGGTAGCAATTTGGGAGTCGCACCAATGAATTCCTCATGGTCGAAAATGCCCGGAATCGGCCATCTATTTATTTTTCTTCCTTCCTAACAGGTGAATTTTGGCATTAAAAATAATTTTAAACCATAACTTCTAACAATTTTTAAGTCGAAGCATGAGTTAAGTCCCATTCTAGCGACGGTGTAAAGAGAGAGAGAGAGAGAGAGAGAGAGAGAGAGAGAGAGAGAGAGAGAGAGAGAGAGAGAGAGAGAACAGATTTTTAGAATTTCGTCTTTTTAGTGAGTGACACACAATATAAACGATATTCTCCGTTTCTCCACAACTAATTTCCAAATTTGCTGAATCCGTTGCTCTACTCATAGAGAATAGACACGCTCCTTCGCAAACGATCAGCTATTATTTTGTAAACAATGTTACGAAACTGTTCATGTTTTCGAAAGGATAGATCTGACTCTCACATCTCGGCGGAAGAAGATAGCCCTCTCCATTCCTCTTACAAAACTTACGTCCGGGTACCTAATTTGCCTCAATTGATGGTATTACTCAGGTAATAACTTCATCCCGTGCGAAGCCGGGCTATAGTGCTAGTCCAGAATAAAGGAGTGAAACGAAGTAATAACAATAGAAATTTAATAGCTTTATATATATATATATATATATATATATATATATATATATATATATATATATATATATATATGTATACATATATATATATATATATATATATATATATATATATATATATATATATATATATATATATATATATATATATATATATATATATATATATATATATATATATATATATATATATATATATATATATAATATATATATATATATAATAGTGTATGAAATATACACGGAAAGAAAAACACCATGTGGATTTCTTACATGCTAAAAATGGCAGTCAAAGACCAAACCAGGAAAAAACATAGTATACATTTGAATTTATTCACTGCTATACTATTATGGCTTGGCACGTTGCTTGAGGGCATTCGATTTGAATTCTTGATGTATAAAGATGGAACTGAATGCGCATGTGTTCACTTTGTGTTTTCGGTACGTATTATAGTCACATATTTATACATTTTGCAGCAGCTTTACTGACGAGCTACAGATGACTAATTACTCTACTAAGTAACTGAAATTTTTATTCACTCAAATGTCTTGCTCGCGTACAAGCAACGTGTTTCAATGTAAGAATGCTTTTTCGTGGTTTTGGGCTTTGACTGCCATTTTTAGCATGTAAGAAATACACATGGTGGTTTCCTCTCCATTTATATTTCATACACTATTATATTTTAAAATATTTGTCTTCTGACTTTTATTACGCGTGCTAACCACTAGTATAAATTATTTAATAATTTTTACCCCTGTATTTATAAAGTTATACACACACACACACACACACACACACACACACACACACACACATATATATATATATACAAGCGTGAAGGTGCACCCGCACGTGTATGTATCTTACATGTATATATTAATATATATATGTGCGCATATGCATACATGCATATATGTATGTATAGTATAAACAGATTCCAATCGAAGGAAATACGCTCAAACCCACGTCTGATGCCAACCAAATACCATCACAACTTTGACACTTTCCCAACCTATTCAATGTAATGTTTAAATATAACTGAGTTTTATACCTGCGTCAAATCTTTGTAGAACATCCGGTTTAACATTCTCTGTAATCCGTTTATGACTTCACTCCTTTTCATACTAGTAAAAGTAAAAAATACTAGTCCCTTCACTTCCATTTGATTTCCATGCATTTTGAACAAAAGCAATGTCTTATACCTCCGATTTTAGTAGTTACATTCAACAGTAGACAAGAAAACCACACCACACAAGAGAATAGAAGAAACTCGGAAAAGGAAAAATAACGATGTTCTACGTCGACGTCTAATAGAAAAATAAGTACGAGGGAAATGCAAGTACTGCTTGGATGAAGTTACTAGGCAGATCCTAATCAGTTGAAGCGGAGCGTACACAAACAAGGCGAAGGATCGATAAAAGAATTCATAGATGCTGGTGAGGTTCGACAAAGTGTCGAACTTTGATTTTACGTTTTAAACTTGCACTCGAACTTCGGTAAAGGTAGAATTGTAGGCGATATCCCCAAATTAGTCATGATGCTTTATAGTTAATTTTCAATAACTGCGTAATTTTATAATCCAAGTTTCCGCAACGCAGAGTTATTTATATAACATTTATATAAAGGCACGAAAATATTGTAAGTTTTCTGTAATATTTTCAACAACCAGAAAGTTACACAAATGTGTTTCGAAGAGGCAATTGAAACATTCACAGCACAAATATATGATAAACACTCTTCTTTTATCTTATTCAGTACGAGTAATTATTTCGTCAAAATAAGTTGTCAAATGAGAAACAAAACGTAAATAGAAATATAAAGAAAACTTCCTGCAAAAGAGTTTCAAAATTTACCGAAATCTTATGAAGTTGAATAGATTTACAGAAGACTTGAATTTCTAAGGTAGTCGAGTTAGAACGGAGGTCAAGATTCAGATAAAATAACAGTGACATTGTGAGGTATATGAATGTCTGAACAGTGAAGTAGATTATATAAACTAGAGACTGTCTATCATTAGATGATAGGATATTACATTGGAAGTCTAGCCATTCTATTTAATCGCATACCGAGTTTGTAACTATTCAATCCCACAACTATTTAGTGATTGACATATAAAGCAAAAGTGTAAATATTTACTACTAACGGGATATTACATTTAATTTTACCAAGAGTCAGCATAAGTGTTTTAAAATTGTCTTTTACACTTCTTTTACTGGTTTCAATCATTGGACTGTGGATATGCAAGAGTACTATAATATCAACCTTAATATTGATTTCAGTCTAGCATTTATTTATCAAATGATAGTTGTCGAATCCTCCAATTTTACCTCAAATCAATGAATACTTTTTTTTTTTTTTACTAATCTCTATATCGGAACGAATATTTTTCGGTTCAGTCCAGGAGAATTCATTATCAAAAAGACCAAATGGGACAGAAATATCGTGTCTACCAATCCACTAACACCATGAGAAAGCCCTGTCTTTTCAACACACAACACTCATTGAGAATTTTTTCTGAGACAAAAAATACAGCTAGTACTGTTGTATATACATCATAAATGTTATATGAAGCAGTATTGTAATTAAATGCAGTTTCAAGCGCTATTATTAATATGCGTGCATACATATGCACACAGGTCACTTTTGATCCATGTGCATCTAACGCCCTATCCTTTAAATTAGTATGTGAGGTGGCATAGAGTTCAATAGTGTCCTGTAGTTTTAACGTAATTCTCATGTGGCACAGAAGAACAGAGCTAAATCCTTGAATTACATGTATAATTCTATCCTGCAGGCTGGCTTTTATGCAGATCCCGTCTACCCAGTTTCACCCAACAAAGTTTTTGCTTGACCTCAAGTTCTGAAAAAATGAAAATATAGCTTAGATGCAAAGCAGTAGTGTCGACTCTAGATCTTCACGATTTGTAAAGCCAAGCTTTTACTCAAACATAAAAATAAAGAACATATTCAATAATGTTGCACATTTATTTTCAATAAGTCCGTTTCAGCCATTAACACTGTAACAGTAACCCCATGTGTCTTACGTTGACCAATAGCAGTCCACTATCTAGACGCCATCATGGAACCTCTCTATCTTGATTTGTATTTGATTGTGTTTGTGTAAGTGTGCGCGCACGTATTTGTATGTGTCTATTGTTTCGACCTAGTTTATATTTTCTACATTTTTATTCAAAAGATTTTGGTGCACCCAAAACTATTAGAGGAAATATTTGTTCAAGCGGCCACGCACTGGGATAAGAACCCGATACGATGTGATTGCGACGCAAGCATTTTCTTTTCAATAGTAGTTTTAAAAACAAATAGTATATGTACACATACACACACACTCACACATACATATATATTTATGTATATCTATGAATCTATCTATCTATCTATCTATCTATCTATCTATCTATCTATCTATCTATCTATCTATCTATCTATCTATATATATATCTATCTATCTATCTATCTGTCTATCTGTCTGTCTGTCTGCCTGCCTGTCTATGTGTGTGTGTGTGTGTGTGTGTGTGTGTGTGTGTGTGTGTGTGTGTGTAGTTATGAGTACTTATCGTCATCTAAATGTGAGCGAAGTTTGCTGTGGCAGGATTCCAAGTTAGAACGAAGAATTATGAAATTGCATAGCGTAAAGCATTTTCTCAAGTATTTTTCTGTGAATTTTCAACGGTGTCATTTCGAGAAACAGTATATTGAACGTAATTTTCAAAACATTAGAGATTCTTGGAAATATTGCATGCTGGATATTTTAGAATACAACATTAAGGATAATTAGAATTTTGAAAGCAATCTATTGTAAGCGTAACAAGATTTACATGTGTACATCTAGCGCAGTGATAATACCTTGTAATGTAATACTTAACACGCTAGCCTTGACAAAGAGTAACAAAGATAAGTAGATCAGAATAGTTGAACTTGTTTGACAGATGGCTTTCTGTAAATCCACAAGGTGAAATTGATACAATTACCTCAGGAAAGAGTCATTATAGCTATTTTCAACACTCGTGTAGTTATTTCCATTGACACATATCCAATGCATCGATGTCAGCAGAATAGTGTGAATGACCAGGATTTTAGATATAAAATAATGTTCTTCGTCAATTCATAACAATTCAACCACAAAGTTAAATACAAGAGAATATAATGAAGTTGATTTCTAAGGTATGCAAATCAATTTTATTCTAGCAACGCATTTACCTGACGTCATCTCCCTTTTATAAGCAATCAGAATGTTTGCGATTTTCGTTCCATATAACTGCAAAATGAATTCAAAAACAAATCCTTCAGAATCACTTGAAAATTTACATGATGATAAAGTTGTTGTTGCTGATGGAATTGTATAGTATTAGATCCGCCCTAAGTGAAGAGAACTATAATCGCGGCTATTTCAGCCGTGGCCAGTCAATCATGTTTTCAGGAATAGCATATATATATATATATATATATATATATATATATATATATATATATATATATATATATATATATATATATATATATATATATATATATATATATATATAGGGGAGAATTTACGAAAAGAAAAACAACAGATGAAGACAGGTGGTGTAAACAACAAATGGATGTATTAGTATGTTGTTGTTGTTGTTGTTGTTGGCACTCCGTCGCTTACGACGTCGTGGGTTCCACTTGATCCGATCAACGGAACAACCTGCTCGTGAAATTAACGTGCAAGTGATTGAGCACTCTACAGACACGTGTACCCTTAACGCAGTTCTCGGGGATATTCAGCCTGACACAGTGTGACAAGGCTGACCCTTTGAATTACAGGCACAACAGAAACAGGAAGTAAGAGTGAGAGAAAGTTGTGGTAGAAGAGTACAGCAGGGTTCACCACCATCCACTGCCGGAGCCTCATGGAGCTTTAGGTGTTTTCGCTCAATAAACACTCACAACGCCCGGTCTGGAAATCGAAACCGCGATCCTATGACCGCGAGTCCGCTGCCCTAACCACTGGGCCATTGAGCCTCCACCGGATGTATTAGTATAACGCTCGAGAATAGAGAAAGTCTTTAACGTTTCGAGCTACGCTCTTTAACTGAAAGGAACACAGAAAGAAAGAAGGAGAGAAACAAGGAGAGAAAAATAAATAAATATAGTGGTCAGCGATCTATCATGGCGAATGCCGGACAGAAGGGTCACACAGGAGAGCTAAGAAAAAGGGGAGATAACATAGAAGTGGTGAACCCAAGACGAGAAGGTGCGTGTGTGTGAGAGAATGCTGGTGATCTTAACGTATGCAAATGTGTATGTAGGTGTGAAGGTGTGAAAATGTGGGGAAGGGAATTGGTCAGTGCTAGTGTGTGCGTGGTGGTGAGTTGTGAAGTGATGTGTTGTGTTATATGGTGTAGCGTGGTGTGATGAGAAGGTGTTTGGAGGTGCGGGAGGCGAGAGTGGGGAAAGCATGGATAGAGTGTGGGTTAGGCTGAGGTGGGGTAGAGGTAGGGTAGAGGTAGGGGTATGTTGGTAGGCAGAGGTTGGGGTGGGTGTAAGGGATGGAATGGGGTGGAATGGGAAGGTGGGTTAGGAGTGTGTAGGGGTGGGATGGGTTTATGAGGGAGGGTTGACGATGAAGGGGGAAGGGGAAGGTGGATATAAGAGAAGGGGAAGGTGGGTATGGGAGGAGGGAGAAAGTAGGAGGGAGGGTGGAGGGGAGAGAGAGGCAAGGAGAGGGGTTTAGATGAAGAGGGGAAGGGAGTTTAGCCCATGTGGTGCAAAGGATCGAAGAGAGAAGATTAATCCCTGTTTACGGCGCAAACGGGAGTCCGGATGGCCCCTGTGCAAGGACAATCCATACACAGACAGGTGTCGCTGCAAGGAGTGACCGGTAGAGCGGAAATGGCGTGTCACCGGGGTGTCATTCCAAACGTTGATGTCTCGGTGTTCCGCAAATCGGTCGGCCAGGCGGCGCCCCGTTTGTCCGATGTACAGAGAATGGCAGAGAGAGCAGGAGATGCAATAGATGATGTTGGTAGAAGTGCAGGTGAAGGAGTCGGTGATGCGATAGGGTCGATGATGGGTGCCGGTGAGGAGGGTGGTGTTGGAGAGGTAAGGGCAAGTGCGGCAGCGTGGGCGGGAGCAAGGGAACGAGCCAGGTTGGGAGGTTGGGTTGGGGAAGAAATTGTGGACCAAGAGGTCTCGTAGGTTGTGGGCTGATTTGAAGGAGGGGAGGTGTCGGTTAAGGAAGGTGTGTGAGGGGTCGGACTGGAGGCGCCGGAAAGCTCGGAGAATGGTGCGTTGGATATATATATATATATATATATATATATATATATATATATATATATATATATATATATAAGATTTTGTATAATTGTATACGGATAAATATTTTAGCCAATGAAACACACACACACACACATACACACACACACACACACACACACACATTGATAACAGAACTTTAGAATGGCAGTGTCTGTAATGGTTGAAATGAACTCAAAAATTGAAAAATGCATAAACAACATTATCAAATATATTTATTTTTTTTAAGATGATAGGTTGTGATCTAGAGGGATTTGGTTGCTGTTTCTAAAAGGTCAAGTGACTCCGTAGAGATTAGCTGTTGGCTCAACAATGATAACATTAAATATTTGTTGAGTTGTTCTAATTGGTCTACCTTCGATGTTTACTTTATAACTCCATGAAAGGAAAATCGCAAACGACTGTTAAGTGTTTGACGTCAGCTAAGGCTGTTATACTGAAATGCATTTACATAGTTTAAAATTAGCTAAATTAAATTTGTGATTGGGGAATTTCAATAAGCTTCTAAATTATTATTTCAGCAAATATTTAATTTGCTCATATTAAGCCAATTGTGAGATATAGATGAATATTATATATTTTATATATTGATCATAGTTATTGTTGTCAACTCGCGCTCTCTGTGGAGGGCTGATGGAGGGAAAAAAGGATGATGACTAGGGATCGATTTTAAGTATGGACGAGAACTATTTGAGCACTCACTTCTATACTCTATAGACAATTTCTGAAATCCCTTGACCAGAAAAACGCTTTGTGGCATTTCTTTCGACTCATTAGGTTCTGAACTCAAATTCTGCCGTAAGGGTCAATAAAATAAAGTAGTAGTCAAGTACTGAACGAGCGATGTAATGGATTAATCCTCTACCACTAAAACTGTAAACCTTGTAACAAGATTAGAAAGAATTATTGCTTTCGTTCACGGCTTGAACTTAAACTTGTATGACTTAACCTTTGAGAAAATCATATGACTACTAGCAAAATGGGCAGAAAAAAGAAACCCTTTCTTTCGAGTTGCTCAGCCTGGCCATTCATGTAGCTGCTGCAGCAGTGCAGTCAATCGATGACGATGACCAAACAGAATCCGGACAAACTATCATGTGGTATTTATTTAAACTCTTTATGTCCTGAGTTCAAATCAGCTGCGGTCAGCTTTCTTTTTCATCAACCCTGGAGTTGTTGAATGAAATTTTGGTCAAATACTGGAATCGATTTAACTACCTAATGCCTTCCAACAAATTTGCGATTTTTTAATTAAATTAGAAATTATTCTGAAAGGTGATGGATTGGGAGAAATACTTTACAGTACTTAATTGCAGTTCTTTATATTACATGTTCAAATTTCGTAAAGATCAACTTTACCTCTTTTCATTTAGAGGTCCAATAAAAGATAAATACGGTCGACGTAATCCATATGCTCCCTACCCTCAATATTGCTAGATTTGTACCCAAATTTGAAATTATTGTTGTTGGTGAAGATATTATTTCCAGTGAACGCATGCGTTGTCACAAAACTACTTAGAAGATTTTTTCTTTTAGAATTTCTTTACGGATATTTTTTGTCTTTCGTTTGTCTAAAAAGTATTAATCTTCGGAAAATTTGGATGTCTACTCCTTTATCCTGATGTGGGAATGAAGATTCGTTCCTAGACAATTTAATTGAATGCATAAAATTTTACCAAGGCCTTCTTACTTAATTTAATAAAGCTCCTCTTAGTAACTGATTTTATGACTCAGTCGAGTGTAACTGTAGAGTCCCTTAATTACATGATATGCAGTACTAGTGGTTATACTATAAACAATGGAGAAGAGGCTAATCGTTAATGTGTATGCTTTATAGTGATTTCTGTTAACTGAATGTTTTTTGTCATATATACCAAAACTGTTATTTGAATATTATTTCAACATTTTGCACAAAACCAGCAATTTTAGCAGAGTGAGTAATTCGATTACATTGACTCCAGTGCTCTACTGGTATTTATCTTATAACCCACTAAAAGATGAAAGTCGACTTCAACGGAATTTGAACGTAACTATCATTTAAATATGGCTAGCGTTTGCATGGAGTTAATTAGTTTGAAAATGACTATTTGTAAATTTATTTATTTATTCGTCTGTTTATTAAGAGTAAGTTTGTATTTGCACTTCTAGTTTGTGAATATCTACAACTGCGAATTTAGGGACACATATTGCATATACATAATGGTATGGGTGGCTAATGTAGTCGCTATTTTCCAACCTGCAATCCCTCATTCTACATTCCCCACCCCATCACACATATTTATTCTAATGATAAGACCCAAGCCAAGTCTTCACCGATCTGATCATAAAACTATTACTTACTGTGAGTGACTATTATGAATTTGTTGTTAGTGTGTATATATTTGCTATATATTTTTTTGCAGTATTTTTGTTTCTTAACTATTTAAATTTTACGTGTCTATTTAACTGAAAGTGTAATTAGTTTTACGTGTAGTTTCTTTAGTTTCTTCTGTCTTAAGAGTTTGTGACGTGTTTGTTTATTTGTACAAATTTTTAGCTAATAACACTGCGCTATTGATTAATGTTTCCTGATTCTAGTTATTTCCTCATTCTAGTTTACTTTATCAAAATTTTATCAAATTTAAAGAATTTTATAAAATTGATAATAAAATTTGATTGTATTGAGAAATGTGCACACATCGTCATCACGTTCTTATGAATAATTCAGAATAAATAAATATATATATATAAAATAGCCGGAGGTGAGACGAACATAAACTTCATCATTCTTCAGTGGATAAAATATTCAAGCATTGTTAGGTAAATAACTTTAATATCTATTGTTTACTGTTCACTAATTTCTCCTATAGTGTTATGCTGTGACAGAACGTGTTTTCTTAGGCTTATTGAGCTGATAAGATTACTATTTAAGAACTAAAAACTGAAATGAAATAAGCGACAAATATACATGGCATCTTAATATTTTGTAACGCTAACAGCGGCATTTCAGCTATCTTTACGTTCTAAGTTCAAATTTGCTGAGGTCGACTTTGCCTTTCATCCATGCGGGGTCGGTAAAATAAGCACCAGTCGAGCACTGTAGTCAATGTGACCGACTTACCTCCTCCCACAAAATTGATGGCCTTGTGTCACAGTTTGAAACCAGAATTGTTAACACTGAGCTAAATGTTTAGTAGCATGAAAGGCAAAGTCGACGAAATGCTGTTAAACATTTTGCCCGGCTTGCTAACAATTCTTCCAGTTTACCGCCTTATAATACAGTAACATATCACAGAAAATATACACAAAAGGATACATACTGTGTTGTATATAAATCGTTGTATATAAATTTTGTGCTTTACAAAAAGTAATCTGTAAATGAAAATAGATGACATCTACAATTCTGAACCACTTACAAGCGGATTTATTTTCATATAACAAACATATCTTATTGAGGCACGTGACCATTTGAACATACAAGATAGGAATGTCCACATATTACCGCTCGGACATTGACAGTACGAACGTTAGATTAACAACATCAATTCATCATTCTGTAGTGTATTAGAATACACATTAATATTTCCATACAACATACGATGCCATTTTCCAGTATCATAGTTGACAAAAATTAATATTATACTTGCAGATTAAGATTGGCAGAATACAGTCATCTAATCATATGTATTTCAATACATATATTCTATAAAATATTTAAAACAAAAATAGCAGACACAGCAGGAGAGAACGTATCTGCTTTACGCCTGTCTGTTAAATATATTTAACATTGGCAATACACATCTCTCGAGATTTCAAGAAACATCAAACAGGCGTTCTGTTTGAAACTGTCAGCCAGGTGATGTTTTTATAATCTTTGATAAGTGACTATTGACGGAAGCCTCAAGCTGTCAAATAATATTTAAAAAAAATGATTGTACGTATAGCTTATATTTAAAGAAGTAAGAAAGTGGCATTATAAGATGCCTTTACTAATTACATTGGTTTCGTTCACGAGTTAAATATACTTTCTTTATCTCTGTATATATATATATATATATATATATATATATATATATATATATATATATATATATATATATATATATATATATATATACAGAGATAGAGAGAGAGTGTATCTGTATGTGAGTGTCTGCAAATATATATATATATATATATATATATATATATATATATATATATACACACACACACATCGTTCTATATAAACATATATCTATCTATCTCTTTGCCCCTCTCTCTTGCATATTTAATATTTTTGCTAGTCTATTTTGTATCTTCGTCTTCCCTCCTGGTGCTATATGAACATTTTTTGTGGTTTTAGAGTCAAGCTTCGACTGTTATTTTCAGCGTAGTGGTGTCTCTTAGATACCCTAAATTATAATTATAATAATTATTAACTTTGATGGTTTTTATTCCTATGCTGGCCATGTGATCAAATCGATATTAAACCACTTAATTTCAGGACGTAAAAAAACTAGCACTGGTTGCCACGTGGTAGGGGATAAAAATAGGCACAAAGATACACATACATACACATATTCACACACACACACACACACAAATGTATATATATATATATATACATACACACACATGACGGGCTCCCTCACAGTTTTCATCTTTTGAATTTCCTAACAAGGCATTAGGCTATAGTAGAAGACACTAGCCCAAGATGCCGAAGAGTAGAACTGAACACAAAAAGACGTGGTTACAAAGTGAGCGTCTTAGTGACACAGCTAAACCTGCAACTGTACAGTATGCTTTAAAATGGAATGATATATCAAAATGTTTTAAGATACAAAAAATTTACTGTAATATAGAACTTCTATATAGAAACTGTGAATTATTAAAAAACTTTTTAACTTACTATTCAATCAGTTCACATGATAAAACAAATTTAATAGAGTAAATAATATTATTTAAATGTATTTATCCAAATATTTATTGTACACGTTTCAATAATGGACTAATACGTTTATATAATAAATACCCATAATTTTTTCATCAATTTAAATTTAGTTGACGAAGAAAAAAAATATTAAACGAATGTAACGTCCAAACGAAATAGGAATCTTCAGATGAAAACGGAACATTTATGAATACATGAAAATACACACACACACACACACGCACACATATATATATATATATATATATATATATATATATATATATATATATATATATATATATATATATATATATATATATATATATATATATATATATATATATATATATATATATATATATATATATAATACACAGGCATACATAGATTCACATTCACATAAACACACATATTCTTTAATGTGTAATGAAAAACGCTATATATTTCCTAGTTTTTAACATTTAATTAAAATTTCAATTGCTGAACAAATGATGGATCTTTATTATGTAAAGGTGTAAGTCTATTTTTGAATTATGTGTACAATGTTTATTTGCATGAATCATTTTAAATATTATACATATAAAGTGTTGTTGCTGTATATATATATATATATATATATATATATATATATATATATATATATATATATATATATATATATATTAGACAGAATGAGATAATAAATCAATCTATCTATCTATCTATCTATATCTATATATATTAACATAGGGTAAAAATCATATATTAATTAATATCGATTGATGACCAGGAAGCTAGCACATTTAAAGAATCAAAGAGATTCAGAAACAATATCTGCAATCTCTGGGGATTAAAGAATATTTTTATATATAACGTTCACCACTAACGTGGACATTCAATGTGCTAGAAATAGATCACATCTTGTGTCTACTAAGACCTAAATTGTTCTCAAAACGAAATTTAGCGGAATACCAAAGCGTAAGCGGGCAAGACATTTAAAATTACAGAAAAAAAAATCATTATTAAACAGGGACCGCTTTGGTATTCCGCTAAATTTCGTTTTGAGAACAATTTAGGTCTTAGTAGACACAAGATGTGATCTATTTCTAGCACATTGAATGTCAACGTTAGTGGTCAACGTTATATATAAATATATATATATATATATATATGTAGGTATATGTGATATATGCGTGTGTTTATATATATATATATATGTATATACGTGTGTGTATATATATATATATATGTGTGTGTGTGTGTGTGTGTGTTTGTGTGTGTGTGTAGTAGTAGTAGTAGTAGTAGTAAAGTTTATTTGCCAACGTAAGGTGGCTGTCCTACACATAACTATGTTACTACCTTTTAACCCCAGGAAAATATCATTTCCGGCTGGTTATTGACGCACAATCTGTGTATGATATACTGTGTGCAAAGGAGCATACTACTCCCTTCTAGCTCTTAGCAGTAACAGCAGATCATGTTTTTTTTTATTATTTCTCGTCCTCAATACTGGATAACTGCCGGCTAGAGATGGCAGTCGCTCGACCCTACTCATAATACACGCGCACGCGCACGCGATATATATATATGTATGTATTTATAGATTTATACCAAAATTTGGTAAAGATTTTGTATCTGTTATCAAACGTAGCAAAATACTCACATGTGAGTTTTTCTATGTATATCGATTTAAATAAGAGCTAAAATCTGATTCACTGTAAAGACTTTATTATGACCTATGATCATTTCGATGCAATATCCAGATAAATTCATGCATATTATAAAATATGGAATATTGTATCTCTTCAGGGTCGGATTAATTCATAGCAGACAGTAAAAATAAACATCATTCATAGACAACATTCATAGTTGTCCTATAATTACATGTAAATAAACAAGTTGAAAAGACATGATATGTAATGAAACTGTATAGGTCATAGTAAAATCTTTACAATGGATCAGATTTTAGCTCTTATTTACATCGATATATATATATATATATAATACAAGAATAAGGGTAGGGAATCGTCAATTAGTAATAGAATTAATAATTAACAATTTTGCCAAGTAGTTCAGTATGAAAAAACCTTTATCGGTAAAACCATTTATCATCATAAATATACAGGGATTAGCATTGAGTTGCTTCTCCAACATACTGAAAATTTATGTGTGCCATAAATATCGCCATCCATTTAGAGAAAAATTTGTAGTTTAGAATCAGTAGTTCTTTGACTGCTATTTCTAAATTTTCAGTATGTTGGAGAAGCAACTCAATGCTAATCCCTGTATATTTATGATTATATATATATATATATATATATATATATATATATATATATATATAAAGATGCTTCTTTTTATGCTGTTATAATGAAAACAAATTTAATATTCTTAAGTAAAAATGATGTTGACAATGAGTGAAGTCCGACGATGGAAGTGGTAACTTCTATTATATTTTACTGACGATGTTCCTTAATATTTCGATGATGGTGCTGGAAACTACTAATATATTTCATTAAGGATATTTCTTAATTCTTCCTCTCTGAAGACGGTATAGTTGGTTTGTAAGGAGATCTTTGCTCAATGACCTATGCATCATATGCTCAGCTATTCTAGAAATAACTGTAAAATATTCTTTACATTATTTCTTAATCCCTTACTTACTCTAATAATTTTAGTAATTACTGGTATTTTTATATTTTATATATTATATATGTAAAGCATAATATGTTATACATGCATGTATATTGTTATAAATGTTTTTTTTTTAATAAATAAATAGACATAATATAAAGTCTAAAAGTTGATGAATACCACCTCTTGATCCTTCCATTTTCTTATTGCTTTATATATATACACGGTGGTGCACCAGCATGACCGCAGCCACTTGGCTGAAACACATAAATAAATAAATAAATATATATATATATATATATATGCATACATACATACATACATACATACATATATACATATATATATATATATATACATACATACATACATGCATATATATATATATATATATATATATATATATATATATATATATACAAATATATATATATATATACATACATACATGCATATATATATATATATATATATATATATATATATATGTACACACATAAATGTCGGACAATGAGTTGAGTGTATGCATAAATGTATTGTTCATTTTTCATCTTTATTTGTGTATTAAAGCTACCATTCGTTTCATGTTCAGAAACAATATCTTAATATTTCAATATTTTAGATGAAAATACGAAAAACATCGGGAATTCACAGAAGCAGTCTCGTAAAGAAAACAAGGAATGAAGGGGTGCTACTCTTAGATGGCACCTTTTGAGTGATTATCTCTCTTAGGTTTAATTACTGGGGGAAAAATCCATGTTGGATGGTGAATTTGCCTGCATTATATTATATTAT
The DNA here is from genome assembly GCF_046866305.1 of Octopus bimaculoides. Classification (NCBI taxonomy): domain Eukaryota; kingdom Metazoa; phylum Mollusca; class Cephalopoda; order Octopoda; family Octopodidae; genus Octopus; species Octopus bimaculoides. Next base: position 59,142,866 of record NC_142934.1, on the reverse strand, counting down.
ACTATATTATGTGTGTGTGTGTGTGTGTGTGTGTGTGTGTGTGTGTGTGTGTGTGTGTGTGCGTGCGTGTTTGTGTGTGTGTTTGTGTTTGTGTGTGTGTGGCTGTGTGGTAAGAAACGTGTTTCCCAACCAAAACTGCCTTCAGCAAGCAAGTTTTACGCGTTAGAAGAAGTAGTCAAAACGACCAAAACCACATTTAAGAGCAATCTTCAAAAGAATGAAAAATAAAAAAAAAAACGTTTACCTTGTTATTTCAATCTGGTCAGACCTAGGTTTCAAAATGTTTTAGCAAATAAAATAATTTGATAGGCGAATTTCTCATCAGTGACTGCGCCATAACACTAACATATAATTAAGAGACGAATAACATGTCTATAACACGTGTTATACATTATAGTTTTCATATTCACCGCGCAAGCGCAGTTTCAGTCGGCAGTAGATGAATAAATGCCGAACTAATCTGTTAAAAAATTGCTAAATATACGTAAAATATAGGGTAGTGAGTTTTTTTTTTACAAATTTCACTACCAGTGGCCCAGCATGTATAAAAAGTCAATAGATAACATATTCTCAATATAAAATAGTGTATATTTAAACACAAGAGAAAACCGCCTTCAACAGGAAGTTTTTACACGCTAGAAGAAGTAGTCAAAACAACCAGAACCACATTTAAGAGCAATCTTCAAAAGGAATGAAAAATAAAAACATTTACCTTGTTATTTTAATACGTATATATTTTCTGTCGGATACGTAGGGTGTTCGTTTTTGGTGAGGTGAGAATTCTGTTTATTTATATATATTTTTGGTACAATACTGTGCTGATGAACGAAATCTAGATTCATTCTAGTAATCGCGAAATCGGTCGATACACAGTTAAGTTTATTTAAAAGAAAGTAGGTAGGTTTCTGTTGGTTGTTTTTCCTCGCATTAGGTACTAAATGTGGTTATTTTGAGAAGTCCACTGTGTGGCGTTGTTATTTTTCTGTAATAATGCCCTTTATATAAATATATATATATATATGCAGGGGTTGGACAAAATAATGGAAACAGATTAAAATTTCAAACAAATTTATTTTAATATGCGGCAGGACCACCTTTGGCAGTAATTACAGCTTGAATTTTACGAATTATGCTCTCGTACAAAGTTTGAATTGTTTCCAAAGGAATTTTTGTCCATTCTTCAGCTAAAACAGTTTCCAGTTCTTGTAGAGACGATGGTGGAGGATATCGACTCTTTACTTGTGTTTCTAAAATGCACCATAAATGTTGACTAACATTGAGATCTGGGAACTATGGTGGCCAGATAAGATGTTCAACTTCCCTAGTATGTTCCCCGTGCCGTTCAGTAACAACTTTAGCTGTGTGAATTGGTGCATTATCATCTTGAAAGATTGCATTTCCCTCCAGAAACAGTTCATCAACCATAGGATGAATTTGATCAGATAAAATGCTTAAATAGTCTTGGCTATTAATTCTGCCACGAAGGGAAACCCAGATCATCACAGATCCTCCTCCATGAGGAAGAAGGCAGTCTGGGTCAAATGCTTCTTTAGATTGTCTCCACACATATATACTCAGACGGTGGTCGGAAATAAGGTAAAGGATGACTCGTCCAAGAAAATAACATTCTTCCACTGCTCTAGGGACCAATTATGTAGGTTTTTACTCCACTCTAATCGCTTTGCAACGTTTGTTTTTGAAAGTAGTGGTTTTCTGATTGCAGCCCCACCCCCGTGAAATCCAGCTTTGTGCAGCTCCCGACGAACAGTGTTTGTGGAAACTGGGTTCTCGAGGTGATCATTAAGCTCTGTAGTAATTTTCAGAGCTGTACTTTTGTGATCCTTTCTAACAATTCACGTAAGAATCCGACGGTCCCTATCTGAAAGTTTTGGTTTTCTTCCAGAGTTTTCTTTTGACGAAGAGGTTTTTCTCTCTTTCGCAAAGGCTGTTATTACTTTCAAGACAGTGCTTCTTGATACACCAAGAATTTCGGCTGTTTTCGTTATGTTAGGGCTTGCCAAACAATTTGACCTCTTTGAAAGTCCGATAGATCTGTCATTTTAATGAGTTTTAATTACCTTTTTCTGATGATATCTGAAAAGAAACAACAATTTTAACAAAACATATTAAGCAACACTAATAATAAATAAAAAAAAACATAAAAATAAGCAATCTTTTGACGGTTTTATAGATATTTCAAAATTATGATGCTATGATGCTGGGTGTTTCCATTATTATGTCCAATCCCCGTATATATATATATATATATATATATATATATATATATATATATATACATAGTATCATGGTGCTTTTTGTAATTCCGTACAAAAGCAGCAACTCTTTATATTACTTTTAAAGGACCAAAATTTTGAGGGACACACCCGACAGTATCATCACCAGTATTTGTCTGATATATATATATATTGTAGAGAACTTAAAATGGGGGGTCGGGAAACGCCGAAATCGGAATCGGTGAGATTTAAAATAAAATGTTTGGGATGTAACTAAATGTCACAAATTACTCGACACCGCATATTATTTCTACCACATACTTTTATGTTATGCAAAATACGGACAAGTTCACGTTGAAGCTTTTGCGCGTGCACTTGACATACCAAAATAGCAGCTTAATCATCTCAGTTCACTCCATACACCATTACAAAACGGATACAATCAGCTATAATATCCTTTGTTCAGTTTCTGGAAAGAAAACGGCTACGGAGGTATCATTGGTTTAAAAGAGATTGTGTTGTGTGCTACTTTTAGCAAAATTACTACTACAACTACATGTAATTTCTTTATGCTAACACGTTCAGTCGATCAAACAGGACACAATATGAATCGAGTAAATATTTTACTGAACCCAAAAACATGAAATGCAAACATGAAGTAGGGGGTGCTTTAACTCAGAATGTTAAAGAACGTATTCCTATGCATTCTATTCTAACTATGGTATACGTTATATGCCTGGAGAAAGAAGAGAAGTCTTAACATTTCGAATTGCGCTCCTCGTTGTATAAAAAGAGATTTTCTTGTACTAGGGTTTCTTTATCATAGTTCGGTTTCAGCTGTTATAGTATATAATCTGATATACTGCCATGCATACTACCCTTACGCACTACCATTACACACACACACGCACACACACACACGCACACACGCACACACACACACGCACACACGCACACACACACACACACACACACACACACCACTCTTATACAAATACACATGCATATACACACGCATGCATATGTGCACACATGCACGCTCATATTATTTAAAGTGTTTCAATAGAAGGAGCATGCCGGAAGCTAGCTTTAGAAATCCTTTCAACTTAACAAAGTTACTCAGTATGAATGGTACCATACTGAATACCAAGCCGCAACAGCTGCAACATCAACAACAACACAAACAAAAACGATAACAACAAAATTTCAAAATCACCCATCAATGTTATTGATCAAAAATCAATATTGTATAATTGTTGCAACGAAATACATTTTAATTCGAATTATATCATATGCACCCTGGAGAATAAATTTCATTTCTATTACGATTTAATTTAATTTTGCTTGATTGTTTCGAATCAATAGGCTTTCTATTGCATGTTTCGGAAACCACAGAACCGAGTGGAATCGATAAGGTTAAAGACAAAAATTTTCCACTTGATATTTTGATAACTGATTTATTGGTTCGGCCTCTTTAACTATGCTTTAAAACATACAGAGCACTGAACTTACAATAATTAGTCACAATACAATAATTAATTCTTTTAAAGGTAATAGCATTTAATAGTTCTCCTTCCAAATATATTCACATGGTAGTGAAAGCACGGACACACACACACACACACACACACACACACACACACACACACACGCACACACACATTATGCCTACACATTTATGTTATTTATATATTTACCTATCGATTGACACTATGGTTTTTTACCTCCCTCTCTCTCACACACACACATACATACATACATACATATATATATATATATATATATATATATATATATATATATATATA
>NC_142934.1:59121324-59133824 GCF_046866305.1 Octopus bimaculoides | reverse complement strand
AAAAAGCATGGGAGGAACCTCTCGATAAAAAAAAAAAATTGTAAATATTTTCAGAGGGAAAAAAGGAACAATTCAAGTGAGGTTTGGCTGTTGTTTCTAGCACAGCCCAAACCACCCTCCGCTTTCACTCTCATATGTTTTGATGTTTTTTCAATACTTTTCTCCCATTAAACACATTTTATAAGAGAAGAATGCCGAAGTAACAGACGCTTGGTCTATTTGTGGAATATAAGCAAAAAAAAAAAAAAATTATCTAAATTTTTACTCACACCTCATTCAAGCGAAGCCGCGTGTGTGTGTGTAAGAAAAAACAATATTTTAATTTATAAACAGAAGCAATCGGGGGCTGAGTGTGGGGTTGCAAAAAATTCATAATTTTAAAAAATTTCTATTCGTTACCATGTAAATGTATTATTTATGGGGATAAGAATATCGAAAAACATCAATACATGCAAGAGTGATAAAGAAAAGTGGAGGGTTGTCTTGGGATGTGCTAGAAACATCAGCCAAACTTCCCTTAAATGACTTACTTTTCCCTCTGAAAATATTAGCAATGTTTTTTACCGAATAGTTCTCTCTTATGGCTTTGAAGTGCAACAAAAATTAGCCAAAATAGGTCCGGAGTGGGATGACGAGGGAGGAGAGGGTTTGTGAAAAAAAAAATTTCAGAAGGTTTTTTTCATACAAAGATGATCCCCAGCCCACCCCATCATTTCGAAGGCGGTGGTTAAGAAAAAAAAATCGGAAAAATCCCCGTCAAAACAGAGTAGTTCTAATTTATTTGATCTTCTTGATCCGAAACTCCGTCTTGTTTTGTATTTATAATAAAATAGATATATACAAATTATAACAATAAAATAATTTATACAGTGCAGTACTGTTTCTACTTCGTGGATTTTCACCTATCACGAGGTATTTTGGAAGGTAACACGCGATAGTCGAGGGATTACTATAGATTCAATTTTACTTTTATCTACGTCTGTCCATAAAATAACTATCAGTTATAGTTTGGATCTGTACTCAAATTTTTTCCCCACAAAATTAAATTTTGTATGAAAGAGCTTGACATTTGGATTGATAAGTAAATAAGCTTAGTACTTATACATTTCCCTATCAGCTTCTCAGTACGAGTACTTCATTTATGTCTGTATGGTGAGAAAATGTCCAAGTAAGGGACAACAATGACAAATATAAATCAATTATAAACTGAGGTTAATTCACTTAACCATATAGTCTTCAATAATTGCGTTCGTGCTGCGTCAAATGAGATCAGTATCTGCATTTCGTATGCGTATGCCGAGTATTGTAGAGCCAGAATCTCAGCGAGTTCTTGACATATTTTTAATTATTAGTTAGAGGTAATCTCACTTCATTGTCCCCAAAGTAAGATATGGTTGTGTTATCTTCCTACTGCGATCATTTACTAAAGCTAGATCAGAGTTCCAGGGCAGTTCATGGTGACCCTATTTCACCTAAGGCTATGTTATCTAATTATCTCGTTCTTGTTAATGTGCAGTTTGATGTATATTTTGCATGTATCTCATGCTGTTCGAGCGACGTTAATTCGATGAGAAGCAGATTGAGTTATATCTAAATTGTGCTACAGAATTACATTTTGACACTTGTTTTAAAGTTAATAACATATGTTTCGGATATACACTGAATTTTTTTCAAATAATCAAGCTTCTACATTATTAAACAATAGAGTGTTACTCACCATATGACGGTTTATTTGGGAAGTATACTTTTGCTACAGGAAAATATGGCAGCTATGTTACTTAACTTTTATTAAATTTCTTGGTGCTCATACAAAATGATGAAATGAATACATTCTCAAATCAAAAATCCTTATTACTTTAAAATACAATTAAATGAAACAATATTCAAAAGGTAAAAATAAACTAAAAACTAAGTTTTCTTTCTTTCTTTCTATCTATCTATCTATCTATCTATCTATCTATCTATCTATCTATCTATCTATCTATCTATCTATCTATCTATCTATCAGTCTATCTGTATGTGTAGCGTTCGTCTATTCAATGCTTGCTACGAAGCTTTGTATGTGCATTAATACTGCACCTATTACATTAATTTTGTCTGTATCTATTTGTTACTCTCTTTCCTCTTCTCTTTATAAGATAGAGAAGTTAACCAACCAACCAACCAGCCAACCAACTAACCAACATTTTTTATGGGCTTATATTATATAGAAATGACATCATATCTAAATAAGATTGTCGTTCTTTCTTACTTTGCAGAACAAAGATGTAACAATTGGTGGTGCTGCGGTGTGAACATTTCTTTTCTTGGACACTTAAATGAGGCAAACATTGATAGAGAAAGGAAATAAGAGAGAGAGAGAGAGAGAGAGAGAGAGAGAGAGAGAGAAAAGGGAGAGAGAGACAGAGAGAGAGAAAAGGGAGAGAGAGACAGAGAGAGAGAAACATAGCAAGAGAAGGGAAAAGAAAGAGTAAACAGCTCTGATATTCCACTGATTCATTTTTGAGCGCCCGTTATGGTTGCGAGACATATCCGAACGCTGCAAGATGAAATTCTGATCACAGATTGCCGGAACAAATACCGCAAAGTATTCTAAGTGATACTAACAATACTGTTAAATTCCTACTTCAATTATTGTTAATGAATTGTGCTATTAAACATTTCAGGATAACATGTGCCTTACAACATTCATCCATTTAGCGTAAAATCCGACATGAGGATGTAGTCCATCCGTTCATGTTCTAGATCCAAATATCTACTACTTGACTTACTTCTAAATTCTATAAATGCATTCAAATACATAAACATCGCCACTCTAGTAGCTCGAAAATATCACGAAAATATCTAAATTCTGTAACATCGCAGATATGACATTTCTTTCGTTTATTTCATTTATTATTGCTTCTGAAATCAAAACAAACTTCTCCTTGTTTATTTGCACATACAATGTTACGCCTGAATATTTTCAAATACGCTCATTATAGCTAAGTCTAGTAAATACGATATATAGATATAAAATATAGAGACCTTTTAAATTATTAATCTATTTGACATTCAATTTCGAAGACGCTAAACTTTTATAAACCTTCTTTATATCTGTTCTTTTTTAAATACTTCAACTTCTTATAATTGGTTGGATTTAAATATGATAAATGTGAATAATACAATTGACCCATCGTCTACTCTATCACCACACCACCAACTGTTTCTTGAATGATTTTAATGGAGCCTACTGTGCTGCAAAATCTTAGACAAGAGCTCTGATTTGAGGCTAACTTAACCCGAAGCATTGCTTCGTACTGAGTTATGGATTCCGTCTCTTCAGTCGGAAGCCATAACTTCTGAAAAGTCCATAGAAATGTAAAAGAGATTGGCTTTAAACCTAACAAAGCTCTATGTATTGACACAAGTTAGCTTTCCGATGTATATTCATAGGCATTCAGGTCTACATAACAAAATGATGATAAAACGATCATCAACCTAAAGTTAACTTGACCTATTTTGCTACATAACCGAGATGCTTTACCATCATATGAGACATATGTTAGCTAGTTCGATTACGTTATTAAAAGTATTTCTCTCATGAGTATAGAGTTGCACCTACAACGATACACAGTCTTTCAACATTTAGTCTAACGTTGGATTGCCTCACATTTTTGTGACGCTATACGGTATTGAACCAGAAAAAAGTGAAGAATAATTGAAAATGCAGAGGAAAATAAGCAAAGTGAAATACGTTTTTAAATTCTTTCATTTAATGAATGAGCCAATAATTTAAAGTTGTGTTAGGCGTATTAACTTTAATATATTGATTCCTAAGCAAGGTGGCAGCTGGCAGAATCGTTAGTACGCCGGGCAAAATGCTTAGCGGCAGCGTCCGTCTTTATGCTCGGAGTTCAAATTCCGCTGAGGTTAACTTTTCCTTTCACCCTTTCGCGGCACGATAAAATAAGTGCCATTTGAAGACTGGGATCGATGTAATCAACTTCACTCGTTCCCCGAAATTTCTCTCCTTGTGCCAAAATTTGGAAACACTATACTGATTTCTAAACAAGGGATGACAGGTAAAGTTGAACATGGCAGGGTTTTAATTCACACCATGATGGTGTAACGCCACAAAACAATTTGTCTGTCACTCTACCGACTCTACCTATCTACCACCGCTCTTTACGTGTTGACAATACCTGACCCTCGTGGAAAAACTAAAAAATTACAAAACGCTATTTAACATGATCATGTACATTATATATTCCACATAGTTATCGTGTGGAATTTTCTGAAATGAGAAATGTCTCGGGTTTATTGAGATTTATTTGTCCGTTCGGGGTGGAATCTGCTGCGATTGAGATACGCTTCCTCTTTTCCTGACCAGAAACCAGGCTATTTCATCGAATGATAATTTTTTAAAACCGCATATAAAAAGGACCAGTGTTCTTTGAGTTCAGAGGAATAGTATATAAGTTCCTAATCACTGGTTCGCTAGATCTGTATTCAAACAGAAGACCAAATTGTAAATTATTTTTATAGATCTATCTTCATATATGAAGGCCCATAATTATAATCAGGTAGAACGAGATGGTAATCAAAACAAATTCAAGGGTTTCACTGTTATTATTTTACCTACAGCTTGATGCTTATCTGTTAGTCGATCGTTCTAGACGTTAAAAAGTTATTTATGCAAGATGGCGACTTAGATGAGGTAAATCAAATTAGCAATTCATCCTTAGTAATTGGCACCACCCATTAGATTCAAATAGTTTTTATATATTTCTTAAAATACGGATGGGACAATTTGGCATGATATCTGGTTGTCTTAGTAAGTGAATTGCGGTGTTTAGTTAATTACTATCTGGAATACGCTAATTCACTTTTTATATACGATTACAATGCATCACAAATATGCCTTTACCGACTGTTTGCAGTCTGATGAAACACACTGTGCGGCCGGATGACTGGATTCAGAAAATGTGTTACATATGTTCTAATAATAAGCTCTCACCTTTGTGGATCAATACAACATAATACTGATTTAAATATTTTCTTTTCTAGGTTTTCATTTCATTTGTCAACTTGTGCAAAAAATTGAAGAAGAAAAACATTTAGAGAATGGCGAAATACAGTCCCAATGCTAACAATTATTGACTGAAGGAAAGCAATCTACAATGTATTTGAGAAAGCTTGAGTGTTTGTCCATCTTCTCTTTTTACTTTTATATGTAACTGTAGCTTTTTACTCTTTTTCCACTATACAGCAGATGTCTTTAATCTTTCTCTTTCGTTTATCTCTGTCTCTCTCTCTTTTGCTCCTTTTTTCAGCGCCATGTATTCCTCTTTGTCTTTCAGTCTTCTCTCTCTATGTCTATTTTTCACGCTTTACCTAATTTACCTAATGCGTTTCTGAGACAATCTCTTAATTTAAATAAACAAGCAAACAGATAGAATTTCGCCAAGCGTATTGGATTATATTTTCTTTCGCTTGTTTATCCATCTGTCTATCTATATTTCTTACTTTCTCTCCTCTTTCTCTCTCTCTCTCTCTCTCTCTCTCTCTCTCTCTCTCTCTCTCTCTCTATATATATATATATATATATATATATATATATATATATATATATATATATATATATATATATATATATTATTATATTATATTCATATACAAACGTATGTATATAAATACACACACACACATACATATATATAGAATCAAAATAAAAAATAATGATATCAGAAATCGTAGACCCCATCATAACTGAATACTGGAATAACAAATATAGATAAACAAAACCTAGTATGATATACTGAATGGACTTTATGTCTAGATTTTCAATTATTTTTCTCAATGAACAGTACGAATTGCTTCCAGATATTTGGTCATTTGATATTTGTCTGCATGAATTATTGAAGTCTTCAGGAAATGGAAAAGTACTTGTAGCTTTATTGGTTTTGAAATGGACTGAAGATAGCCAGTTAAGGAAATTATCACTCGAATACCATATTAATATAGCAAGTGCCTAACAGCTTGTGGATAAGTATGAAAGATTGCCTTTTATACAATTTATAGAATTTGATATCACATCAACCTTTTAAGAAAGTACTTACCACTTTATGAATTAATAGCTAGACTTTGGATTTAAGTTTTATATGATGAAATACAATAAAATCATTTCTAGTCTAAAGTTTACCTCATATTTCCGCTTTCTCCTAGATTACTCAGATAAAAATTGTTTTTACTCGAATGGGGAACTGAAATCTTTAAATAGAAATGTATATGAAGAGATGTGAGATTCCAATATAATAAATTGATAATAATAACATCAACATAAAACAGGTAACGTATATGAGCAATTTGTTCTAACCAAGGTTCCGCGAGTAACAGTGACAAAGAGACAAGGTGTGTGTAGATGTACTTCCCAATCTATAAATGATAAGGTTTTTGTAGAGCCGCGAGAATGCAAACAATAATGTATCTATTCCTTTTCAATATGTTCTTGCAGATTTGAGCTTGAATATCTGATCGCCATTATTTTTCTTTCACGGAGAACACCTCCTCCCCTTGGATGATGAGTTTTCATGACACACGTGATTCATCGGTGTAAGGGGAGTGTAAGAAACTTCTGCGTTTCGATCCTATTTTGTGTTCTTTTAGTCTATCTACTCAACTGGACTTATGAATTTAACAGCAAAACAGGAAACAGAAAATTTTGATACGTGTTGATGTCCGCTACTGAGTGCACGCAGAACAGCGACAATCCAAGCAATAATATATTTATTCATTCTCAGTGTGATTCGCCTTACACCACCATACTGCGTGTACTATGAACGCACATCACCTAAAGGGAGATAACGATAACAACCGTGGTTATATATTCGGGTTCGAATGACTAGATACGCTATTGTTTGGATTCTTGCTGATCTACGTGCACGTCATGAACCATTGTCTGTTTAGCTGACATCAACATGCATCAGCAAATAATTTGTTTGCTGATTCCTATAAGCAGGAACTTATGCAGTAATTAGATTCACCATTCATCGGTCCAATAGGGTAGTTTTTCCGATACATGATAATATCAAAACTCTGCAGCAGCTATATGTACCTCTACAAGTTTCAGGGAGATGTTCTCCATTAACGAAAAACGACAGCAATTATATATTACTACACAAATCTGACAGAACATATTCGTTTTATTATACACACACGACATATTCCGTTAGACAAAAGATCTTGTTGTGTGCAGGTGGTAAAGAGACTCTACGGGGGGAAAGCAGTTTCTTTATAGGAAGTTGTAGAGGAATTTGGTCTTGAACAAGGTTTTGACTAAAACGAAATTTCATAAATTTTCTATGATATTTATTGGATATAATTCTGCCAAACATTTCAAAGATGGGCTTTTGATATGTATTATCTCTTGCAGCATTGTAATCCTTCATTTTCTTTATCACTGCTGGGTATTTGAAGACCACATGAGTGATTCTCCGAATCATAAATTTGGTTTGATTCTTTTCTAGAAAGCGTTATGTAGTAAGAAATAGTAAACAATGTTGTCTATTCCGCAAGGCATTTATATTGCACATTATGAAACTATATAAAAATTAAAAGTGGAAGGAGTGGCTGTGTGGTAAGAAGCTTGCTTCCCAACCACAGGGATCCGAGTTCAGTCTCACTGCGTAGCACCTTGGACAAGTGTCTTCTACTATAACCTCTGGACGACCAAAGCCTTATGAGTGGATTTGGTAGACGAAAACTGAAAGAAGCCCATCGTATATGTGTGTGTGTGTGTTGTTTCTGTGTGTGTGTGTGTGTGTGTGTGTGTCCTGTAACCTAGCAGTTCGGCAAAGTAGACCGATAGAATAAGTACTAAGCTCACAAAGAATAAGTCTTCGGGTCGATTTGTTCGACTAAAAGGCGGTGCTCTAGCATGGTCACAGTGAAATGACTGAAACAAATAAAAGAATAAAAGAAAAAAGAATACAGTAATGAAATATAGGTGAGCATAAGTGAAGATTTTTATCTAGGAATTTAACGGGCCGACCTGACTGTATGTATACATGAATACATTAATGAGTAGTCTTAGCTAGAGTGGTGGAAGACTGGCAGTGGTGATCTTGCAACGTTTATCTAAACACATCTTTAAAGATACGTTTCGTAATAATATGCGCAAAAAATTTTCATAAACATATAAGCACATATAGAGTCGCATAACTGTATATATAAATGTGCGTACATATAGAACCGTATAATTGTAATCTGGAAATAACTGGTGGAGCAGAGATTAAACACTCAGGTGAATCTGAAACAGCTCATAATTAAAGTGAATTTGTGTCGGAATTGTTTTTCCTATTCTTTGAACCGCCCTCTGAGTATCGACTAAACTTGTATATTTTTGTCAGTTTATGAAAACCGCATTCATGTATTTTTTCGCTATTATATTTATGGACTCCTTTTTTCCTCTAGCCGTCTCTCCCAACTTTAAAATTTATTTATGCTTTTTTTTTGTTGTTGTGCTGTACTTGGTACACTTCAAAATTGTTTGTTACAATGTGCAGTGAAATAGGACAATATGATTCAGCAATGCACGCAAAGCCCATTGATTAATTATTATAATTGTACAAATAACCTGTTTTTGCATTCAGTTTTGCATTATTGCATAGACGTTTATCGAAAGATTGCGATTTTTCATCACTAGCTTTATCGGAATTTCATGGTTGCTTTCTCTCCCAAAATATTCACAATTTCTGCATCAGATATTTAATAATAATAAAAAAAAAAAGACTTGCAAAACGGAAGATAACTAATACTGAAATTAATAGAACTGAAGCGAATGAAGACAAAATAATAATAATAATAATAATAATAATAATAATAATAATAATAATAATAATGATAATAATAATAGATAAATAAAAAAAAAAAAGATATTAATAACAACGTCAAATAATATACATACATTGCAACACGAAGCAAACACCGTTATGAAAAGTTTATTGAAAATTTTCCGAAAACTATATAAGGAAGATAGAAGTACAAAATGATGATGCCCGCCTTCCGTATAGGCCAAACTTTCGGCTCTTCATTTCCGTTAGAAGGCCTAAAAGTATCAGATGAGAACCAACTCTGACCAAAGTATCATACGAGAACCAACTCTGACCGTTTCTGCCTTAACCACTTCCAGAATCTACGATTATAAAGGAATAAACCGAACACTGGATTGAGTGCATAATACCAAAACTGACACGCTATATCCCATACGATTCAGTACTGCACGTTGCAGAGTTCACGATTGTTCTCGACGTGAAGGAAACAACGTAAAATTCTTTTGGGTAAGTTTCTGCTTAGCATAAATCGTCTCGATAGCAGCCATCTTGTTGGAATCACAGGGATAACGACAACACTATCAAAACTAGTATACAAGTGCATTAATTCGATCAAGAATAATTTAATGGGTTATGGCCATCCCACTTGGAACGCAGCCTCTCCACAACAAATAAGCGACTAAACATACCTCAAAACAGTACACTGAATCACCAGAGGTTGATACAGGCTGCACTACCGAACTAACGTCATACACCGACATATACTTAACATGCAAGTAATCCTGGACATGTAAGGGAGACGAAGCTATCATTTTTTTTTGGTTGCTCGATTCAGACTCTAAGCCTACATAATCAATACCATTTATCTTCATATATACAAAACTCTTTTATTATCCAGGAACACGAGTACGTTAGCATCTTAAGAGCATCACTCTACGCTTCAGTCCTTTGTTCAAAAGATATTAGGCAATCACAAAAATAACTCCAATGACAAAAGCCTAATTATTTCCAAACATTGTGCTGGGATACACGGCATAGAAGATATATGCAGAAAAACAGGTAAAGATTTATAAACCTACTGTAACTTTATACCTATTCTTTACTCGTCCCAACAACGACGATCTACAGGAGTACAAAAATAGAGACTAAACAGCACAGAAAACACAGCGTGCTGAAACTGTGCTACATTACACAACGTCCAGTGATAGACCACTGCAAGTTGGAATGATCTGTCCTAAACAAATTAGAGATGTATATTTTTGATCACAGGAATTGCGTATCACAACTAGTAGGTCGACTATCTCCTTCTGTCATGGAGTTCTGTTTGATGAACGTTGATCGGGGTTATATACCCAACACACAAGTGTGTTGGGTAGTTATATAACTTTTCCCTATCACATCAGATCTCTTATATTGATCAAAAACTTTATCCCAACTTCAGAATATAATTTCACTGTAATTTTATTCACATTTACGTTTTTGTAGTCAACATAAAACTATTCTCACTAAAGATCAACTGCATCAATATAAGTAGTCTAACGGGAATTCTAAAAGTGTCGTAAACCTCTTCTACTCCTTATAACGTATTTAAATAAAGACGATGACAATGAAAGACGACAAGACCTCATATTAAGAGAAGAAGTGTAGATTTATCTACGCCGAGAAGATGAAAGATAAATTTGTCATAGATGTGATTTGAAATCAGAACATGATATGCCATATCTAAATAACTCAAGGAAATTTGTCCGATACTTTAAAGTTTCTGTCAATTCAAGGCTCTTTACAGAATATATGACAATGTTTCCTTTTAGCAATAACAGCAAAAAGGTTTGACAGCGGATACCTGAAACTTTGATTGATGCGAATTTAGAAACAATACTCCGATGATATAAATATAAACAATGTCATATAATACAAGCATTAGAGTTGAATAACAAACAGCAGTTATTATTCTTGGTTTAGTTGCAATCAATAAACATTAAATAGCAAATATCTAAGGGTTGAATAATTTGAAAAAACGTATTCTGTTTCATATTAATAGCTCCCCATGAAATTGTGAATGTAATATATTGCTTGATATATGTTTCATCTGTTAATTTCTTATATCAATGAAGGAACCTAAGAAGCGATATTATTGTGTTCAGTTTTGGTTATTAAACGAGTATCAGAATCAGTCACTACTTTTTATGCTGATGATTTACCATCATGATCGTGGTGGTCGACATCATCATCATAGCCGTCACCATTATTATTATTATTATTATTATTATTATTATTATTATTATCATTACTATTCTTCTTCTTCTTCTTCTTCTTCTTCTTCTTCTTCTTCTTCTTCTTCTTCTTATTATTATTATTATTATTATTATTATTATTATTATTATTATTATTATTATTATTATTATTATGTTGTTTTTTCTTCTTCTTTCTTCAAATTTTCTTTCATTTCTTGCCGAGTGTTTTCCGTACACCTAGGGCAGAGAAGCTCATTATATGCATTACCAGTTTACACACGCAAATTCACAGGTAACATATGTATGTAAAAAAAGTAATAAAAAAATAAATTCATTAATGGATGTTGTTTTCACAGCGATAATGCTCTTCGCAGTACATGACTCGTTCTAGTTAACACGACTTTTTTGCACTTCCCGTAGGGATGGTAAGCCTGGTATTATTTTCAAATAGGTTTCAGTACCTTTTTTTACCATTCCTAGAGATCCTACAATCACTGGTACAGTAGTCGCCTTGAGGTTCCACATTTCTATTAGCAAGCCTTTATATTTACTATCTTGTCAAATTCTTTCGCCGCTATATCATGATCGCAAGGAATACTCATATCAATTAATAAACACTTCTTTGTCTCATCTTCTATAATAATATCCGGTTTATTAGCTTTTATAGCCTTGTCGGTATGTACAGGGAAGTCCCAGAGAATCGATACATTTTCTCCCTCAGTCACAGCTTCTGGATGGTGTTTATACCATTTGTCAGCGGTTTTGATTTTATAATGCCGACATATTGTCCAGTGTAAATACTGGCCGACTCTGTCATGTCTTGCTTTATATTCTACAAGTGCTAAGACTTTACACCCTGAGATTCGGTGGTCTATAGTTTCAATCGCATCGTTACAGAATCGGCATTTTGGGTCAGCTCCATTTTTTATCACATTGGCTTGGTAGTTCCGGGTTAATAAGCTTTGGTCTTGAGCAGCTAATATGAAACCCTCACTCTCTGCTTTTAGCCCTGAACTTCGTAACCATTGATGCGTGTGTTTCTGGTCGGCATCAGCTTGTTTGCTACGGGCTACATACTTGCCATGCAGAAGTTTCTGTTCCCATCTGCTAGCTAATTTTTCATGTGCTTTTGTCTTTGCAATTAATCCTATTTTCTTTGCAGCAGCAGTTGGCGCATTTCCTTCAGCCTGATCAAGCTGGTGGGTATCTAAGAGATCAGTAGCGAATTTTTTGCTCTCTTTCAGAATAGAGTTTTTTCGGTCTTTCATGTTTTTCAACAAGTTTTAGCATCCAATCGTTGGTTATTTCAAGGTATTTGGCCAGTCCGATCGTGGTGGTTTTGTACGTAAGTTCAAGCTGGATCAAGCCTCGACCTCCCTGAGCTCTGGGAAGGTAAAGACGATCCACGTCTGCCTTTGGGTGGTACATATTATTACAAATCATTATTATTATT
>NC_142934.1:59103824-59116324 GCF_046866305.1 Octopus bimaculoides | reverse complement strand
TTGATCTTGGGCTGCTATGATAAACCCCGCTGTTTCTGATTTCAAGCCAGAGGCCATTAACCATTGGTGGGTAAGGGCTTTGTCAATATCTGCATTATTCGCTCTCTTTGGGTATTTGCCATTGAGAGGTTTTCCATGTCATTTTTCAGTCATAATAGCTAAGGCAGCAATTTTAGCACGGGTTTTCAAGCGCTTAGCTTTTTCTGCAGGTGTTTCTAGTTCGTCTAATTCTTGAATTTGTTGCAATTGGAATTCACTTAGATATTCCTTTGCCTGTTTTGTTACTGAGTAAGATGCTTTCTTGCTTTCATATTTTAAGACAAGTTTTAGCATCCAGTACTCAGAGTTTTTCAGATAGGTGTCTAGTTCAATTGTGGCTACCTTCATTGATAATGCCAGCTGTAAAAGTCCTCGGCCTCCTTCTTTTCTTGGCAGATAAAGACGTTCTATATCTGCCTTAGGGTGGTGCATTCTATGCATTGTCAACAGTTTTCGTATTTTTCTGTCAACATTACATATTTCAGTAATTGACCAGTTAACGATGTTGAAACTGTAAGTCACGACTGGTATGGCTAGAGCATTGATCGCTTCGATCCTGTTTCTCGCGTTCAGCTCTGTCTTCAGTATTGCTCTCACCCTGCGATAACATTCTCTTCTGATCCTTTCCCTCATCACTGAGTGCTTGATATTGTCCCCTTCAATTACCCCTAGGTATTTGTAGCTCTCCGCTGGTTCTAACTCTTTTATGACATTTTGCTGGTCAAGGTTCACATTAGATGTATTTGTCATTTTTCCTTTGATAAAGGTAGCTTTTGCACATTTATCAAGGCCAAATTGCATCCTGATGTCATCACTGAATTGTTTAACAATCGCTAGTAGGCCTTTGAGTTGTTGGTCATTTTTTGCAAAGAGCTTTAAATCATCCATGTAAATGAGATGATTTATATTTTTATCAAATATTTTATAACCATACTGTGCATCATTGAGCAATTTTGAGAGCGGTATTAGGGCTAGACAGAAGAGGAGTGGTGATAGTGAGTCACCCTGGAAAATGCCACGAAATTCTTACATCTCCAGCATTTAGAGATTCATTGTCATTGTTCAACATCAGTGTGGTTCTCCATGATCTCATACTTACAGATAAAAAGTTTCGCAGAGTAGGAGCTATTTTATACATTTCCAGACATTTCCTAATCCAGCTATGTGGTAGGCTATCAAAGGCCTTTTTATAGTCTATCCAGGCTATTGACAAGTTTTTGTGTCGCTTGTGACAATCTTCTAAGATCATCTTATTGATGAGTAGCTGATCTTTACAACCATAAGATCCACGTTTACATCCCTTTTGCTCATTAGGGAATATGCTACTTTCTATTAAAAAACTATAGGTGTACTCGGTTAGGACAGATGTTAGTGTCCTATACATTGTTGTTAAGCAGGTTATGGGGCGATAATTTTTTGGTTCGTTTGTTTCCTCATTTTTTGGAAGCAGGAATGTTAAACCATTAACTAGCCAAGAGGGCATCAAACTAGGATTTTGCAAAACATCGTTGTAAAGTTTTGTTAGCAGTTCATGGCTTTCTGGGAAGGCATTCAACCAAAAGTTAGGAATTTCATCCTTTCCTGGAGACTTCCATTTGCTTGACCTCCTGAGAGCAGATCTTATATCTTCTACCCTGACCCCCTCCCACTTTTGCTCCTCTAAGGAGTCTAGGTCTGTAGATATTCTATCAATCCAAGGGGCCTTTTCATTGTGTGTTTTATCTTCTGCCCAGATTTTATTCCAAAATTCTTGCACTTCTTCTTTTGATGGGACAGACTTTATTGTTACTGGTGTTTTCCCTATCTTCCTGTAGAAATTTTTGGGGTTATTTTTGAACATGTTATTATCTCGGAAGAATCTAACACGCTTTTCATACCTTGCTATGCGGGCAGTTTTAGCACATACCTTTTGCTTGATGGTTTCTATGGTGGCATCAATGTCAACTATGGTTTTCATATTATATTTTTTCTTTAGTTTATGGGTCTTTGTAGGTTTGATACTCTTGTCAAATTTAAGGTTTTTCAAACATTCTATGTCAGATCTAAGCAGCTTAATTTGGTGTTGAATGCGTTCTTGCCAAGAAGGCTTTTTGTGGGAGTGTTGTCTTTTTCTAATCTTTTCACCACATAGAATCGTTGAGATTCTTGCGGATGCATAGTACAGGTGGTTGAGATCTGTAATATCAACATCATTAGCTGAAATTATATCCTTAAGTGCAAGGCGGATTTTACCAATTATTTTCAGGTTTTGGTTAGAATTTCGAATTTTGGGGAGAGTGTCGCGTTCATTCATACTAGTTTCTTTAATTTTCAGCCATTCAATCATGATTTGATTTTTTAGATCATGTAGTTCTGTTGCGTCGATTTCTGTATGACTTCCTTCATCTATTTGATTTTCACCTGCATTAGTGTTTATGGTTGGTTCAGAGAGTATTTCACTTTGCCTATCAGTTACCTTAACTCTTTCAATCATTACTGTATTTTCATCAGCCTTGGGCTGGTTTATAATTATTTCCTCTGTACTATCTTCTTTAGCTGCAGTTTCATTCTTTTTATCCTTTACTGCTTGCTTAATTTGGTCAATCTCTACTTCAGTTAGTAATTTTTTTTTCATAATGTTTCTTCTGACGTTGGCAAGTTTGTTACTGTCTATGTAGGGTCTTACTTCAAGGTGTTTCTGTCTCCAGTTTAAGTAGGTTTGTACAGTATTAGATTTATCTGTAGGGAAATATATGGCATGGTTGAAGGCTGTAAGAACTTCTTTATTATCTTCCCTAGACCATTTTTCATTCTTTTTCTTTTGGTTATTTGATGACGAGCATGGATGGCCATCTGTTGGAATATTCCGGTTGTGGGGTACTTCCAGCTCCTGTGTGTCGGGAAGATTTGAACCAGTAGCAGATTTCTCGTCTCGGATTTGGTTTATTATCCGAGTAAGTGGTCCTTTATAATCCGGTCTATGACCATTCCGGTTTATATTTTGTTTTATTAACAGTGAGGCATAACAAGCTTCGACGTTGACGCTAGGGGACGGATCTGTCTGCTTAGGGTACATTTTTTGAGACAACACCGTCTCCGAGCTCTCGTGACGTAGCTTCTTAAGGCTAGCAGATCTATTTCGAGTAAGTGGCCCTTCGTGATTCGGTCGATGACCAATCTGGTTTGTGATCTGCCTTGTTATCATTGAGGCATGACGAGCTTTGGCGTTGACATTAGGGGACGGATTTGTCTGTTTAGGGTCAGTTTTTTGAGACAACACCGTCACCGAGTTCTCAGCATGTAAACATTGCTCGTAGCGTAGTTTTTTAAGGCTAGCAGATCGGTATTCATCTGTATTTTTTTGTTGATAGATTTATCTCCGAGCATAGTGTATTTTTGTGTGTGTGTGTGTGGGGTTTTAAACTTATTATTATTATTATTATTATTATTATTATTATTATTATTATTATTATTATTATTATTGTAATAAAGTATTTTCAATGGATCAGTTTTGAGCTCTATTTAAAATTTATATATATATATATATATATATATATATATATATATATATATATATATATATGTATATATGTATGTATATATTTGTGTGTTTGTGTCTGTGTTTGTTCTCCCCCACCATCACTGGAAACCGATGTTAGTGTGTTTATGTCCCTGTAAGTTAGCGGTTCGGCAAAAGAGCCTGATAGAATAAGTCCTGGGGTCGAATTGTTCGACTAGAACCCCTTATAGTGGTGTACCAGCATGGCCGTAGTCAGATCACTGAAACAAATAAAAGGATAAGAGAATAAAAGAATATCATGTTGAAAGAAGCAAATGTATTTAAAAATAGCAACATAAATTATTATTTTGACCAGGAAACTCTGGGTAGTTTTATTATAACACGCACACCAACACACACACACACACACACACACACACACACACACACACACACACACACACACACACACACACACACACGCACACACACACGCACACATACACACACACATAATCAACAGATGAGTTCCAGAGATTCCTGGTATAGAAAACAACTAGTTGCGGTCAGATGTCCAATGTCTTTACGAGGGGCCATTTCCTCAGGGTAAACAATGCTATAAGAGGAGCCCAGGTGTGTACGTGCATATGTTCGTGTGTATAGAGAAAGAGGGAGCTAAAGAAGGATAGAGAGAGAGAGAGAGAGAGAGAGAGAGAGAGAGAGAGTGAGAGAGAGCGGGGAACCAATTTGTATGAAGAACATGCATGTATCATATCCACTATTACATACGATGCTACATATTTTAAGATTATATGCCTCATAAATTATGAATTTATTGTGTCTTAGATGTAAGAATATTTCGCTTAGAAAGGCAGTTTAATATACCAAACTTTTACCTGAAGCTGAATGCATGGAAATGAAGATTATCTATAACCACTTATGTCAATGTGACAATTCAGATATTTTTAGCTTAAAATAATATTTCGTAGGCAAAGATGTAATTTTTCTCTCACTATAAATTATTGTACGCTTAAAATCACCTACAGAAAGAGAAACTAAACCGAAACAGATTTTATCGGGATCTTCATCAAACACCAATATGTAGAATATTTTTGTAAGTGAATTCGTGAAACGCATTATTATTTTTTTTCTCGAGTCAGTATTTATTCGAGGACATCAGTACTTTTTCCCCAAAACACACAAAGATGCTGAAGATATTAGATGATAGCATTATGCATGAACGGAAACTATGCTTATTTGTTTAGTCATGGTTCCAGTAAAAGAGAAAAACGAAAAAAAGAAAAAAGAAAAAAAACGAACGTGCTATAAAGATTCAACCCTATCTCATATATGAGTGGCGACTATGAAATTGATAACGTACGCGCGCAACCTACGTGAATAATTAATCCTATAAGTTAGCCGCATATTTATAGATTAAAATACACACACATTAAAGATGGCGATAATTAAAGCTAATTAACTGTGGCTCTTCTTTCAATATACATACGTATACGCATGAATTCATACATGTAGTTATATATTATATGAATATTTGTGTGTGTGAATGCATCATCATCATCCTCACCCTTTCTTCTTCTTCTTCTTCTTCTTCTTCTTCTTCTTCTTCTTCTTCTTCTTCTTCTTCTTCTTCTTCTTATTATTATTATTATTATTATTATTATTATTATTATTATTATTATTATTATTATTGTTATTGTTATTGTTATTATTATTATTATTATTATTATTATTATTATTATTATTATTATTATTATTGTTATCATTATTAATTTCATCAATTCCCATCTTCATAACATTTGATCGTTGTGCTACCAAAATACTAGGAATGAAGTAACTCAAAATTAATATAACGAACCGAAGCAAAAATTGCATTACTAGCATGTTCTATAACAATATCCATAGCCACAATTTTTACATTGGCTACAAAAGCTGTTGATGTATTTATTTCGATTATCAGAGGTTGCTCTAAGCAAGTAGTTGAAAGGTAATATTAATGAGAAAAAAGGGAATCATTTCCAGTGCTTCATTGATTTATTCGTTTCTACGAAACTGCGTTTCATTTTCATATTATCAATCAAACGCGAAAAAACTGTTTTATTTGGAATTACTTTTAGAATAATTTTTATACATGAGACGAATAAATGGAAACTAGACTATATGAAAACAGATCGATAATGTATTTCAATATAGCTTTTTTTTTGTTTTGTGTAAATAAGTGCAGTGAGTTGACAGAACAAGTACGAAGGCTAGTATATTCTGACCTTTACTTAAGTTCTGTGTTCAAATCTTCCCGGGTTCCAGTTTATACTAGCAGAGATACTCGGCGTTGCTCGAGATTGAAAGAGCATAGTTTTTTTATTGTTTTACTTGTTTCAGTAATGTAACTGCGGTCATAATAGAGCAATGCATTTAGTCAAAGAAATCGACCTCAGGATTTATTCATTGTAAACTAATGCTTACTCTATCAATGTGCTTTGCCGAACAGCTAGATTATGAGTACGTAAACACAACAACATCAGTTGTCAAGTGACGGTGGGGGTACAAACACAGACACACACTCAAATATGCACAAATATACGACAGTCTTCTTTGAGTTTCCGTGTACAAAATCCACTCACAAGTCTTTGGTGGGCCTGAGGCTATAGTATATGTATATGTATATATATATATATATACTTACTTGGAAATGGATGCGTGGCGTTCAATTAAATAATGAATAGTAAATAGTATTTTTTTTTATAGTTTCAGCTTAGAGCTGCGGCCATGCTGATGCACTGATATACGTATGCCTACATACATATATTACTTGTCCAATTCTCGATTTTTTTCTCGTTGTTTACGTATTTTATGTTGTCTTGAACTGTTGGTTACCTCTTGTACACATATATGCATGTATATATGTATGTATATGTATATATATATATATATATATATATATATATATATATATATATATATATATATATATATATATATATATATATATGCATATATATATATATATATATATATATATATATATATATATATATACATTATATAAATGTATATATCTATATATGATACAGAAATAAATTTATTTCTCAAACGCGTGTTAATGCTATAAATAGCGTGATTAGGATAAATTATCCATTTCAGAAATAGATTTATTTCTGTATCTTACATTACATCTCAATGCTTCTAAAGACAAACTTGGTTTGTTTACTTTCATCGTAAAATTGAATATATATATATATATATATATATATATATATATATATATATATATATATATATATATATATATATATATATATATATATATACATATGTGTACGCATATGTATATATATATACAAATACATATGTGTACGCATATGTATATATATATACATACATACATACATACATATATATATATATATATATATATATATATATATATATATATATATATATATATATGCATATACATACATATACATATATATGTACATTTATACATATACATATATATAAATCTGTATATATATATATACATATATACATATGTGCAGGTGTATATAAACATATATATTTGCATATATATATGAGAGAGAGAGAGAGAGAGAGAGAGAGACAGACAGACAGACAGATATATGGAAAATAAGTGCTTATACTATAGGAAAAATTCACAAAATTCCAAATCTCAAATTATTGCAATTGTCGCTAAACACCAATATTTTATTTCTTCATAGAAACAGGAAGAGCAGATTTGATACTGCATAAATTTTAAATTGGCAAGTAAGAATATGAAGAGAAAAATGTTAGGAAAGAATGTTGTCATTTTCTAGGCAATACAAGCAATGGGTGATATAATATTTTAAAAAGCTTTCTGGTGAAAAACTTCGATATCATATTGAAATTAATTCATTCAATAAGCACAATTAACAATTAAGAGGCTGACAATATTTTTGTGTGGGTCCGAGAAACAGTTGTACAAGAATAAGGAAATACGAGTGAGATCCTTTGTATTCCATTCTTCTTTATACACACATACACACACGTGATACATAAACACACACATGATATATATGTATGTATATATATATATGTATATATATATATATATATATATATATATATATATATATATATATATATATATATATATGGGGGATGTGTGTGGAAGAAGGGTGTATGTGCGTGTGTGTTATCTATGTATATAAACATATAGATATATATATATATTCATACATATATATCTATCTTTAATTACATACGCGCACGCACACACATATATTTATATGTATATATAGGTACACACACATATATATGTATATGCATATATATATATATATATATATATATATATATATATATATATATATATATATATGTAATACAAAAAATGTACATATGTTTACTTATAAAAAGGTTCGACTTAGACAGAATAGAAATAACATCAGGAATTAAAGAGGTTGAAACATCTGTTTCTGGGGTCTTGGTGGTCCAAAATAATGATTGTAAATTGATTGCATCATCGGATAGTACCTGCCTCCGTCTTTTCATTTGAGGTCTTGTCATCTTTAATCTTCTTTCTGTCAACACATCTGTAAAAATTCTTCCCCGAAGACAGAGACTGGTATTATCCGATGATGGAATCAATTTGCAATCATTATGTTGGACCACCAAACAGCTGTTGGACTCGTGAATCTCTTATTTATCCCCTTTAACTCCTGATATCATTTCTATTCTGCGTAAGTCGAACACATATGTACATTTTTGTATTAGGTCGTCCGGAAAGTTCGGAGCGCTTTGTAATATGCAAAACGGGATATAAATAATTGACCTTTCAATAAATTTTATTCAATGAAATAATTTCTATTGTTATTAATTACTTTTGTGAAGGCACTGAGCTGGCAGAATAGTTAGCACGTTTGGCGAAATGCTTAGCAGTATTTCGTCTGCCGCTACGTTCTGAGTTCAAATTTCGCCGTGGTCGACTTTGCCTTTCATCGTTTCGGGGTCGACGAAATAAGTACCAGTTACGCACTAGGGATCTTGTAATTGACTAGCCCCCTTCTCCTCAAAATTTTCAAGGCCTTGTGCCTAGAATAGAAATAATAAGAAATAAACTTTGCTTCTCTATCAGGCAATTCCCTTCTGCATAAAATTCATTCAGCATAAAATTTCACTGGTTTTTAAGAAAAAAAAATTGTCTAGATGCATTTTGACTCCATCTAAATCGTTAAATGTTTTTCCTTGTACTGTGTTTTATAGAAACAAAAACAAGAGGTAGTCGGAAAGCGCAATATCCGGAGAATATGGTGAATGGGGTAAGAGATCCCAGCCAAGTTCACGTAAGTTTTCTCAGGCGGCCAAAGACATGTGTTTGGGCAGTGTCTTGTTGGAACCCTAACCCTTTCCTGTTGGCAATCTTCAGCTTCAATTCTTTGATGTTTTGGTTCGAATTAGCCAGCTGACGATAGGACACGTCAAAATTAATGGCCTGGTTTTGTGGAAGAACCTTATAATAAATAATGTCTTTATGATCCCACCAAACACAAAGCATAGCTTTTTTGGCATGAATATTCGTCTTTGGTTGCTGTTTTGGGGGATCCTGACGCAAACTCGCAATATATTTTCGTACACAATCCATTTTCTATCTCCAGTCACAAGTTGTTTTAAAAAAAGCATGCTTTTATTCCGTTCAAAATACATATCAGAAAGGGAATACCAATGTAAGCAATTCTTTTCTGAGGGTTTATGAGGAACCCATACATTACAGCGAGAAATGTATCCTAGCTTCACTAGGCGTTCATGAGCAGTACTTTTAGAAAGTTCCAACTCGTATCCAACTTCTCTAGTCGTGATATTTGTGTTTTCTTCGATTTTTGGCTCCAAATTGTCTTCATCCAGTTTTGAAGGTTTTAAACCGCAACTGTCATCTTTCCAGCTAAGCTCTCCAGCTTTAAATTTTGCAAATCATATTTGAAAAGTTGATTCACCTACAGGTTCATCACCATAAACATCACAAATGTTTTTGCAAGTCTTTGCAGCATTTCCTCCTTTTTATGAAAACGAAATGCATTACAATGCGAATATGAAATTTTTGGTTCCCTATTTCAAATGTCAATAAAGGGTAACCGGAATGAAAGATCATCTATTTTTAGTCAGGAAGAAAGAAAGAATGCACGACCAATTTTTTAACGTCAAAATTTTAACTGTTTCAGATGTGTTCAATGAAGCGTTAAAAGATTTAGCTAAAAAACGCTCGTAAGTTCCCGGACAGCCTAATATTAAATGTATTTATTATTTTTTGTATATTGACTTGTTCTTACAATATCTGTCTCTCATACACACATACACACATACACACATACACACACACACGCACACACATACATATATATGTATATATATACATACACACACACACACACACACACACACACACACACACACACACACACACACACACGCATATATAGTGGTTTAATTCCTTAAGCCTTAAACAGACATTTAAATTTATCCACGTTGACACAGACCAATATTACTCTAACGTATCCCCTATACTTCTTAACAAAGCTCTCATTTTGCCATCAAACAGTCTAACTTCACTCGTGACGATATTGATATCATCTTGGCCACTCGTCGAAATATTATAAAATTCAGTGGGAAATTCCCTCTACATATATCTTTACAACAAATAACTTTTTAGTCACCTTCATATCTTCTGAACTTTTACTTATTTTTTCACATTCTCCACTTTTTTCTTTATCCTTTATACTTTAAGTCTTCATTACATTTCTATCTCCAGGCATATCCCATCCACACATGATAATATACAAGTACCCTCGTATGCGTACACATCTACTAGATTCTACAGACACACAGCATATACTCGCCTGCGTGCTAATATGCACTCATATATTCTCATATTTAAGCTACTACTACTATGTCCCTCTTCTCTCACCGTCCCTAGATTTTTAAATTAAATTACTTCTACCAACTCGAGAGGCAAAACTAAGTCTACTATTTTGATCGAGAATACATTATCTTCCACCTCTCTCTCTTTCACTCCCAACCCTATCCATTTCAAATACCAAACCTATACATTTATCCTTTGATTCTGTTTAATGGCTTTATAGCCATTAATGCTATATATGCTATGATACGTTTACTTATCTATCCCACAAAAGACCCGTGAAATACCCCAACCTAAATTCATAGAGATCTTCCCAGCTAATTTCAATACCAAACCTTCTCTCCCAATTCGCACTCTTTACTCATATTATTCTCCAATATATATATATATTCTTTTATCTTTACATCTTCATAAATATATTTACCTTTCTACATATTTCGATCGAATTCCCAAACGAGTTAACCCGGGATCTCCTAACGACAGTGTAAAGCTCATATACTCAAGGTATGCTTGACCTGAAGAGTAGCTTGCGGTCTACTCCTCGTTTTGGATAATTTTACTAGTTGTGAAACATATGTAGCCTGGATTTATTTACTCCATTCCCTAATTTATATATATATATATATATATATATATAGGATTGTAGGATGATCGCTTGAATTTGGTATTATTCAATTGCACCTAAGCGACAACAAATACTAACTGCAATCTCACTTGCAGTAAACTCCATCCACAGACCAGGTAAGAAAACTTATAATTGTCGGGTTTCTTAACTATGCTGTCTTGGAGGCTCCTGTCTACGCAAAAATGTAGTCTACAAGTGTTGTGTTATAACACCACGCTCCCAGCAAGCAAGGATATATATTGACGGCCCCGTAGATTGCAAGCACCGCTACAGTGCACGCAGGAACTCTTTCTCCAATCCAAATTCTAAATTATCAACCCCCTTAGCAACATATATACACAACCTTAAATCTCAAAATATTCCATACACCCTATCCTGATCCATAGTAAGCGAAGCTGCCCCATACAATACAAATATTAGCAAGTGTAAGTTATGTCTAAAAGAATCATTAACCATTCGTCGCCCTCATAACTCCTCATTACTTAATAAATTTTCTGTTGTTATTTATTCTTGTAAACACAAATACTGCTTATCTTTCACGCACGTGTCTAAATCTATCTAGTCCTATAACTTTAAGTATCCATACCCAAAATAACCTTAAACTAAGACAAAGTAAGCCTAACAACCCATTACTTAAAGAATATTACACCGCTCTTATTCTTTCTCATACATACACCTCCAATTTCTTTCAAATTCCTAATATTCACTACTTCCGACTTCCCTCTGAGCCTCCCCACCCTCCCCACTTTCAAAAAGTGCTTAACACTTCCCCACTCCTTGAAAACTAACCACTCTGCTCTCTCCCTCCCTATTCATATCCCTCTATTCAATTTCATACACCTCACCATGCCATAACACCCCCTTCAATACGTACCCGATTCCTTTGTCCCACTAACAACTAGTATTTTGACAACCTACTCATCTCCCACTCTATCTCCCTCCATCGCCTCTCATTCCTCTCTACATACCTTACTAATATCCCTCAGCCACTGAACCAGTCAACATATTTCCCTCAACATATTTCCCTCAAACAATGGCCGTTCCCATTTTCACTACCTCATCCTTTACAAACTAACACAACCATACTACCAAAACCACCCTTCCTTCTTTCTCCCACCTTCTATCTCTACTACTATCACACCCCCTCTCTCTCACTGGAACTAACCAGTACACTCTCCACATCTGGGACTCCTTTTCCCGCACCTCATCTGATGCACCGTTTGCAACTGTCTAAATGCTGGAGAGTCGGACTTGCTGAACGATTCACCGAACACATACGGGATAACCCTCTTACGAACACTTACCCATGTCGCTCGTAAATTTTTATCAGTTGCTCCCACTTACACTACGCACGTACTACACACACGTACACACATACACAAACGCACGCCCTCACACACATACGCACACACACATACACACGCACACATGCTCCAACTCCCTAATAC
>NC_142934.1:59043824-59101324 GCF_046866305.1 Octopus bimaculoides | reverse complement strand
CGGCAGATATTATCCGGAAAGCACTCAATACAAAAAAAGGACAGATATCATGAGCAGACATCTCACATATACAAGGTGCGGTGAATATTTTGTCGTCTAAATTACGCAATAATGAAAATAACACTCGCATCTCATTTTAACAGATATATTTACCAAAATTACATAAAAATATTTGGAAATATTAAAGTATAATTTATTCAATAAAATCATCATTGGCTACAACCAAGGCCGCCAGACGACTTCTGAATTTTCTGCAACTCTTCTGGACAGTCTCCTTGTTTGAGTTGGCGAATGCTGCCTTAATGAATGCGCCCCACACATAATAATCAAAGGGGATGCAGTATCGGGAGTTAGGTGGCCAGATATCAGGGGGGATATGGTCGCAGAAATTGTCTGACAGCCATGACTGGGTTCTCCTGCTTGTGTGGCATGGTGCCAAGTGCTGTGTCTGACATAGGTCTTCCAGCAACCACCCTCTTGATTAAGAGAAGCACTACCTCCTTCGGGCACTTGATGTAGGCCTTCGTGTTGAGTCTAAGGCCGCGTGGGAAGATGAATGGAAGCACAACGTTGCCATCACTAGTGATCACTCCAAACACCATGATTTTGAAAAAACCAAAGCATGTTCGGTTGGAGGGGAAGCTTGTTCAAAGCCATAACATCACCATCACTAGTGATCACTCCACACACCACGATGCTGGCTGGATGTTTGCTTTTCATCACTATCGTCACATGTTTTGGGGACACGGCAATCAACAGTTGTTTTGTGTGTTCACGATATGTTCGTATTGGAGCTTCCGGCGCGAATACCAAGCAGTACAGTATGTCGCTTCCAAATTTCTGGCAAAGTGAATTGCGTCATAGTGCTGTTTTTCTCACAGGCGGTGTCCAACCAATCCTACTATACTGTGTAGTCAACAACATCAAAAACATACCATGCGCATGCGTGAAATATAAAATATAAAATGGCGATAATTTACCCATCACACCCTGTATGTGTCATAAAATCTCACATATATATGTCATAAATGGGATATACATAAAGGTGATATAGTAATAGAAAGCACCCACCTTACAACCTGATGTTACAACCACACGCTGACACTGATTTTTCTCTGTCCTCTATCTCTGTCTATTTCAAGATATCTGATGCAATGTCACAGTCACTATACGATTTATTCACAGGCAATATGTTTCCGTTATTTCATACTCAAATCTTGAAGAGTACTGTTTGTGTATTTGTGCATCCGCATTCTTATCATTGAGTTATATATACGCGTATATGTAAGTATATATATATACATATATATATATATATATATATATATATATATGTGTGTGTGTGTGTGTGTGTGTGTGTGTGTGTGTGTGTGTGTGTGTGTGTGTGTGTGTATGTATGTATGTATGTATGTATGTGTTTGTGTATGCGTGCATGCGTGCGAGTGTGTCTGCATGTGTGTTTGTGTGTGTGTGTTTGTGTGTGTGTGTGTGTGTGTGTGTTGAAAACAATTATTTATCTTTAGGATTGGCAGAATCGTTAGAGCATCGGTGAAGATGCTTTGCGTTATTTCTTCTCATCCTTTATGCTCTTAGCTCAAATGTAATTGGAGTCAGCTTTGCCTTTCATCCTTTCGATGTCGATAAATAAAGTACCAGTCGAAATCCACTAGTCCCTCATCCAAATTTAAAATTTTGTGCCTATTGTAGGAGGAATTATTATTATTGTTAATTAATCGGAGGTAATTAATAATAATGGTAGAATGGTTTGCCTGTCGGACTAACTGAATTACGTTAATTCTTCCGGCTTTCTACGTTGTGAGTTCAAATGCCGTCGTGGTTGATTTTAATTTTTATCCTTTCGGGCTCGCTAAAATAAAGCACCACTCAAATATTAGGGCAATGTAATATACTAGCTCGCTCCCCACTTAAATTGCGAGCTTTGTGCCAACATTTGAAACAGCTATAATAATTATCATTGCTGCTGTTTTGTCTTTTGAGTACATCTGGTGCAGTTAATATGGGACCTAATATTTTCGGCGCCAAATCTTGTGAAGTCTAATCAGATATAATCATTGTAGGAAGAAAAT
Source organism: Octopus bimaculoides (assembly GCF_046866305.1). Lineage (NCBI taxonomy): Eukaryota > Metazoa > Mollusca > Cephalopoda > Octopoda > Octopodidae > Octopus > Octopus bimaculoides. Next base: position 59,099,237 of record NC_142934.1, on the reverse strand, counting down.
ATAAAATATGAAAACAGCAGAAGAATTTTCAAGACTAAGTGAGAAACAGTTTAAAAGTTAATAATTACTTTGAAGATATCTGCCGCAAGTCTGTCTGACATCCATTACATATATTATTAGTGTTATGAGTTTTTCTTCTTTCAAAACAAAAATATAAAAAAAGAAAAGAAAAAAGGAAAAAGAAAAAAAACAAAGAAAAAAGAGAAAGAATGAAAAAGGAAAAAGTTACATAGGTTGTAATCGTACTGACGGCGACAATGCTCTTCTGCGTGTGTCGTACCTGCTAAAACAATCTTTTACAAAAACATCCAGTTTTTTAGCTTTGATGGTTCTGTCGGTATGTACTGAAAAGATCCAAAGAACCGTTATATTTCTCTCCTTCAGTTACAGCCTCAGCGTGGCGCTTATATCACTTGTCAACAGTGTAGATATTGGCCAACTCTGTTATGTCTCGATTTATGCTCTATTGGCGCTAAAACTTTACCTCTAATGATCAGATGGTCCACTGTTTTAATCTCATCATTGTAGAAACGGCACTTTGGATCTAATCCATTTTTCATCACATTGGCTTGGTAGTTCCTGGTCCATAAGCTTTGACCGTCAACAACTAAGATAAAGGTTTGCTCTTGGCCTTAATTTCTGAGCTCTGTAGCCATTAATGTGTGTGCTTCTGGTTTGCTACGGGCCACATATTTGCCATCCATGCAAAGGTTTCTGCTCCCACTTATCAGCCAATTTTTCATACGCCTAGTTTCCTTGCCATTAATTTCACCTTCCTTGCAACAACAGTTTCTGCATTCCTTCATGCTCTTCAGCTTGAGTATCATGCATGAACTCAAAAGCAAATAATTCTATTCTCCTTCATGACAGAATGAAGCTTCTTACGCCTCACAAATTTTAGCATGCAGTCGTTAGTTGTTTCAATATATCTCGCTAGCCCAATTTTGATGATTTTGTCAGAAAGTTCATATTGGATCAAGCCTCGAATTCCTTGGGCTCTGGAAAGGTAAAGACTATTCATATTTACTTTTGGGTGGTGTATTATATTACAAGTCAGCAGCTTACGTATCTTTCTATCAATTTCCTTACTTCACTCATTCCAGCTCAATACATTGCGGCTATAAGTAACAACTGGAATTGTTAAGAAATTTAAGGTTAGCACCTTGTTATGTGAATTTAGCTCAGATTTCAGAACTGCTTGAACTCTTCTTCCCTCATCTTTTCTTTCATACTTGCATACTGAATGCCAGTGCTTTCGTTTTATTCTTTGGTATTTAAAAGTTCTTTTATAAATGTATCAACATCTAGCATGACTGTATTTCCAAAAGTTTTTAACTTCTTCCATGTGGGACGGGTGGGTTAGGGTCTTCAACGGTTATTTTCTCTTTCTCTATTTCTGTGTAGAATGTTTTCGCATTGGATGTGAACAGCTTATTTTACTTTTAAAACTTGTTCCTTTTTCTTAAATCTTCGTATCCTTTGAACGTTCATTTGGACTTTTTGTTTCAGTTCTTCTGTTCTCTTAGTGAGAATCCATATCTTTCTCTTCATCTTACATCATTTCCACAGATTAGTCAATTAAGTATTGATGTTTCCCTTCTCATTATTTCAATCACTTTCTAAATTTTATTTCTCCAGTTTGAATTTCTTCCCAGCTTATTTCTTTTACGGATCACGATGTGACTGAGGTCCATATAACCGATACCTCACCCCATAATTTCAAACCGTGTGCTTTTAGTAGAAAGAATTATTATTATTATTATTATTATTATTATTATTATTATTATTATTATTATTATTATTATTATTATTATTATTATTATTATTATTATTATTATTATTATTATTATTCAGTAGTTTTATTTTTATAACGTGCTTTCACTTCACTACCGAGCGCAGCTCTGTGTGCCTTGGGTATGTGCTGTGGTTTGCTGTGATGCTCTTATGGTTACTGTATTGAAAGTGTTTTGCATAGGATGTGTGCAGTGCCCAGTAATGCAATTTTGTGTATGTTAAAGATACTAGTAAGTCCTGGTGTTTTTGTTATGTATTTGTCTGAATAATTTTTTATCATGCCTAATGCGCCTACTATGATAGGATTTGTTTCTGTTTTTAGATTCCACATTCGAGTTACCTCTATTTCCAGGTTTTTGTATTTTGAAAGTTTCTCCATTTCTTTTAGAGTAACGTTGTCATCTGCTGGTATTGATACATCAATTAGAAAGCATTTTTTCTTCATGGTATCTGACAACTCTATCTGGCCTATTGGCCTTAATTTCTCTATCTGTGTGTATTGGCATATCCCAGAGTATGGTTGCTTTCTCGTTTTCTGTGACCTTTTCTGGCGTGTTCCTATACCATCTTTTTCTGTTGTTATTCCATAGTGTTGGCACAGCTTCCAGTGTATGTAGGTCCCAGCTATGTCATGTCTTTGAATATATTCCTTCTTAGCCAGTACTTGGCAGCCAGAGATAATATGATTTATTGTTTCTTCTCCATCTAAACATATTCTGCAGTTACTTGTTATGTTTCTTTTCATTATATGTTTTTGGTAATTTCTGGTGGGGAGGCTTTGGTCTTGTGCTGCAATTAAAAATCCTTCAGTCTCTACTTTGAGTCCTGAGCTTCCCAACCACTGCTGGGATTTTTCTCTGTCTATTTCTTTTGCATTTAATTTAGCCCAGTATTATTGTTATTATTATAGTAGGCGTCACTCAGTATACAATATCGTGAGGTTGTTGATTGAAGATATTGTGTCTACCTAGGGATTGTACTGTTTACAAAGTCGCAACAAGGACCTCAAACAGACAGTATTTTACACAGTATGCGTGCAGTTCCAAGTAATGGTTACTTTTGCAATACACCTAGATTGTAGGGTATTTCTAAAGTTTTCAGATGTTTTCTTCAGATTGGATGGTATTGGACCGAATGCTCCGATGACAATAGGGATAACATTTATGTTTGACTCTCGTAGCTGCCACATCTTAACGATCTCAATTCTCAGGTCTCCATATTTATCAATCTTTTCTTTTTCTTTCATGATGATATGTCGATCTCCTGGTACCGCCACGTCATTTATTAAGCATTCTTGTTTGTCCCTCGTAGCGGCTATGATATCCGGCCTTCAGTGCTCTAGTAACTTGTGTGTCTGGAAGTAGAAGTCCCAGAGAATTTTGCCTTCCCCTTTTCGTCCATTACCTTTTGCGGTGTACGTTGGTACCAGGCACCTGTAACCTCATATCCATACGGCATAGTAGCCAGTGGAGGTTTTGGGCTACCTTGTCGAGTCTACGCATTTACTCTTTCTTTGCAAGACTTTCACAAACACTAACAATGTGAGTCCCGCTTTCGAGCCTCTTCCCACACATTCTGCAGATGTCAGTTGCACTTGTGTGGTAGATATTCTTTTTCACTAAGTTGGTATTCAATGCCTGATCCTGGGCAGCGATGATTAGGCTTTCAGTATTCTTGTTTAGGTGACCCTTGTTAAGCCACCTCCATAATGCTTCCAGGTCTTTCAATTTGTTGGTTTCACGTCTTTATTATTATTATTATTATTGTTGTTGTTGTTTGTATTATTATTATTATTATTATTATTACAACTACGGTGACAACTTCCACCAAGCTTGACTTTGCTTTCATCATTTCGGGCTCAGTAAAATAACCACATAACCACCAGATAAGGATTTGGGTCGATGTAATCGACCAGGCCTTCCATGAAATTGCTGGCCGTGTGCCAAAATTTGAAAATATTATTATCATTAGATGCCTAGCACCATTTCATCCTTCTGAGTTGAAATTTTGCAGAGGTCGGCTTTGTCTTTCAACCCTTCGGTTCGATGAAGTACTAGTTCTATGTAATCGACTAACTTGCTACCCTAAAATTCCAGGCCTTGTGCCTAAAGTAGAAAGGATTATTATTATTATTATTATTATTATTATTATTATTATTATTATTATTATTATTATTATGCACGCTTTCATCTGCATATAAATAAATCTTTTCGCATACTGTTACGATCAGACAAATTAATAATGTAAGAAAACAATTTGCAACTCACTTTTTTATAGAATAATTTTACTAGTCACAGGAATGATTGAATGATTGTTAAGTTAACGTCCCAGCCACTGTCTTTCAAGTTCAGTCGCACTCCGTAGTACCTTGAGAAAGTGGCTTTTCTTTAGTCCTCGTGTGACCAATGTGGAAATTCGTCTTGTAAGTGTTTGTACACACCCACCCACACACCCACACATATACTTTTTATTAAAACTGCAAAATTATCACACCAATGTTACTCAGAGTTTCACGTCCCCGCTCGTCGGACAGTTATGATGAAAACATATATATATATATTTGTGTGTGTGTGTGTGTGTGTGTGCATACATACATGCATACATACATACATACATACATACATACATACATACATACATATATGCATATATTTGCGTGTCTTTGTGTTTGTCCACCCTACTCCTGACAAGTGGTGGTGGCTTGTTTGCCCCGTAACTTAGCAGTTCGGCAAAAGAGCGCAAGAATAATTGTCGGACTTTAACAACGAAAGCACTGGTTTAGATTTGATGGACTGAGATCCTTCAAGGCTGTACCCCAGCATGGCTACCGTTGAATGACTGAAACAAGTAAAAGAATTCTTTGTGTCAATATTTTGTTCAATGAAATACACGATAGCCTTCAAGAAACGTCTTCATTTTCTGTGCAGTTACAGACATCGTCTCCAACACACGACACTATCAATGAATCAATCATTTTTGACGTGTAGCCTTATCGAATGTTTCGCAAAATAGATGACAACATGCAACCAACTGAAGGTTAATTTGTTCTTATCTAATTAGAACAAATTAAACAGTTTATTGAGTGGGAATAGATATTCAACTTCGTTGAATTGTCTGGTTTCTATACCGAATGAGTCTTAAATGAAGTTGGTATCTAAAAATAATCAAATTCATAGCATCATGTCAACACGTCTATTCTGTTCTTCGCACAGCAGAAACAAGAAATCTATCCCAGTGTATTATAATGGATGTAAACTTTTGGTTCAAATATCCAGAGATCAAGTTTCTTTCTATTCTTTTGGTATCGCTAAACTAAATTACGAGACAAGTAATGGCGTCTATTTAATTTAATAGACTTTACCTTTTAATGTACCAATATTAGAAAGCATTTAGGCGGTGAGATGGCAGAATTATTAGCACACCGGACGAAATACTTAGCAGCCTTTCGTCTGTCTTTATGTTCTGACTTCAAATTACGCCTAGGTCGATTTTTGCCTTTCATTCATTCAGTGTCGATAAAATAAGTATCAGCTGAATATTGGGATGGATGCAATCGACTTACCACTCCCTGAAATTACTGGCCCTGTGCCAAAATTTGAAACCAATATTAGAAATCAGTACAGGGAAGAGAACTGATAGCATCGTTAGTACATCGGGCAAAATGTTTAGCCTAATTTCGTGTCTTTACGTTCTGACTTCAAATTCCGTGGAGATCGACTTTACTTTCATTCTTTCGGTGTTGATAAAACAAGTGCTATCTGAGTCCTGGGATCGATACACTCGATTTACCACAGCCCCCAAATTGCTGGCCTTGCAACAAAATTAGAAACTAATATTAGAAATAAGTTTGATTGAGCTGAATTTATGCCCTGAGTTCAAATCTTACAGGCATCAACTTTTTCTTTCATCATTACCGTGTCGATAAAATAAAGTTCAAGCTATGACGTGACCAATGCAACCAACGATATCCTCCCATTGACTCATAAAAAATATGGGAAATGAACAGCAATGCTTTCTGCTATAGACACAAGGTCTAAAATTTGGAGGGAGATGATAGTCGACTTCTTCGACCCCGAAAGAGTGAAAGGCAAAGTCGACCTAAATGAAATTTGAACTCAGAAAGTAATCCCGTACCAAATGCAATAGATTAACGATTGTACCTAGTGAAATGAAATTAGCGAAAATTAAGTTAGAACGTAGCTCCTGACTCTTAGTTACCTGATGATAATCTTGCATAAGTAACGGCTATACGGAGAGCTAAACGTTTGATTTAGTAAATTCTATTCGTAAGCTTTGTGTCGACCAGAAATATGATATAAAGCATTTGCCCCAGGCACAACATAGTGGGATCGAAATGGAAACCAGGTGGCTATAGAACGAACTTCTTAGACACGTAGCTGTGTGCATACACACACGTACACTTACATATACACACATACACACGCACATAAGCTAAGAGAAATAACGCAGTACAGCCAGTGGTATGATTACAGACATGAAAGACGACAGCAAGTGTCTGTTAAATTCTACTCCAGATAATTTCTGAGTTTAGTGGAATTATTTTCAGTTCGAGGGAAAATAAAGAAACAGATTGTAGTAATTACGATCGACTTTGAATGAAAAGGAGGAGCAATCTCGATAATTGAATATTCTCCAGAAATGGTGCGCCATTAAAGACACGTTTTTTCTGCCTTGGTATGTATCATTAGCACAGCAGGTGTTCTATCTTGTCTATACGTAAATTATAAGACGTCGATATGTACAAAAGGAACATGGGTATTTACACAATTAGAACATAGATGCGGTAAGGCAAATAATTCAAAATAGTCAGTATTATGAACTCGGACAAGTGAGATGAATAAAGGTATATTAAATAAGTGTGTGTGTGTATGTGTGTGTGTGTGTGTGTGTGTGTGTGTGTGTGTGTGTGTGTTAGTACTTGCAGTACAACCTATCGATCTAACTGTTATACTGTTTCTTGTTACTTTTAGCATGGATACGAATCATCCATCTTTGACTCTTTTCCTTTCTTTTTAGAATAGAGAACAAGCCTTCTGATAAAGCTTAATGTTTTTTTCATCACTTGTTTTATATTTTCTCGCATTTATTCTTTTTCATGTAAGAAGAATTTAGGTTTAAGGCTCTATATGTGTCATAAGCCATTGTTATGACCTCAAGGCAATCTCAATTAACCGAGCACCATTTAACAGGTAAGTTACAGCTAATGACCCCTACCTCTCGGCTGGTGGATTTTGTTATAAACAAAAATGTTGTTTTTCTGCAACAGACTCTTATTGCATGGTCATGGAATACCGACCAAATGTAATGCTGAAGAAAGATTCTATTTCATAGTTTCCTTATTCGGTAGAGACCCTGCACACTCCTACATGTGGCAAATTGCTATTGATTTCTTCTAACTGCTTCTTGTGAGCCTAGACTGATCAGCAGTGAGGTAGGAATGACAATCATGCTCTCTCTCTCTCTCTCTCTCTCTCTCTGTCTCTCTCTCTCTCTCTATGTCTCTCTCTCTCTCTCTATGTCTCTCTCTCTCTCTCTATGTCTCTCTCTCTCTCTCTCTATGTCTCTCTCTCTCTCTCTCCTCCTCTCTCTCTCTCACACACTCGTTCTTTCTCCCTCTCTCTCTCTCTCGCACGCACACACACACACACACACACACACACACACACACACACACACACACACACACACACACACACTCATTGTCTCTCTCTCTAACTTTAACGTTCTCGGAGAGAGCTTTTGCCAATATGATTTCCTCTTCAAATATCACCTTAAATGAAAGCTTGTTGTAGTTATAATTCTACTGTAAATATACATATTGATGCATAACACTGTCATTACTTTGCTGTTGCAAGGTAACAAACATAATAGCATAATGAAAAAGCAACACATCAAAAGAGTAACCTAGCACAAGATTAACATAAAGAAAGTGCGAGATTCTGAATAGCATTTGAAAACATTAACAAATAAATGAAAGAAATATCGCGAAACGTTTCAATACAGATTATCTTTTGAATATAGCTAAAAAGAGAAATTTAAACGATTAGATAAATAATCTTAAAATAATACTTGAAAGATTTGGAAGTAGTGACACTTAGAGAAACAAGACCTATTCACAAAGGTAATTTTTTTATTATATTTAAAGAGAATATTTCAAATGGAGTTGCATAGAGCCTAAGGTTTGAAGCAAGTGCTGTTGTAATAAATAAGTGCAATATCTGATGTACTATGAACAGGATATATCAAATTTCATTAGGAACAAAGAAAAGAAAAAAAATAAGATAGAAGTCAGTCGGATTCTGGTTATGAATTCAACGACGGATTGATTCAAGTATATGAAAGAGAACAGCCGGTTTTATATATTTGTTTTGTAACGTTAATTCAAAAATAAGAATAGAGAGTATAGGATATAGCGATCCAAATGAATATTAAAACATCGAGAAGAAATACAGAAATCAGAATATAAATGCTTTTGTGAGTATTCACTTAATAATTTCTGACTAAATCAATAATAGACCAAAACATATACATTTATATATATATATATATATATATATATATATATATATATATATATATATATATATATATATATATATATATATATATATATATATATGTATGTATGTATGATGCATGTATATATATATATATATATATATATATATATATATATATATATATATATATATATATATATATATATATGTATATATATATATTTTCATATAATGTAGGTGTATATGTATATATGCATACATACATACATACATACATACATATATATCTAAATACACTAGTCAAAAGAAGAAAATGAACTCCAATAAAACGATACATTACAAATGTTTAATGTTTAACGAATACGTTTTAAGTATTGCAGCTTATTAAGAAAATCTCCAGATCAATTTTGCGGTTGCATTATGCGAGCAAGCATTATTATAATTACATTAACGGGATGGAAGAATCAATATTTGACTTAATTTCTTTCGATCTCAACAGAGTCGAGATAAGGATACTTCTTCTTTTTTTAACAGCAACTGAAGAAAGAATTAGATTTCTATAACATATATAAAGAAATAATTGTTGGGAGCAAATTTAGTAGAATATAAGTGTGCAGGTGCTTGGTACAACCTAGTAATTATTTAGATTTACATACATAGAGACAGACACATATAGTTATATATATATATATATATATATATATATGTGTGTGTGTGTGTGTGTGTGTGTGTGTGTGTGTGTGTGAGCTTATTTCTCTGTCTGTCTGTCTGTATCTCTCTCTCTCTCTATATATATATATATATACACACACACACACACACACACACACACACACACACACACACACACACACACACACACACACACACACACACACATATATATATATATATATATATATATATATATATATATACATACATACATACATACATACATACATACATACATACATACATACATACATAGTTGACGTCATGAGAATTTATTAATTTTCCAGATAGTATGAAATAGTTCTTTTCCAGAACAGTAGATCTCACAACGCATAAATACTAACGCATAAAGATATGCGTGAAGAGTATCAGTATAATTAGTACTGTTAATTTGATCCATGTTTTTATGATGACTCGTACATACGGCAAGATACTAACATTTTAAAAATGATGTCTATTTAATCCGTTATTGATATTTACTTCTGTAACATGTTCACATAAATGTCAATACTCATTGGCATTTAAGTGAAAGAAAGTCTCACAGACAAAATAAGAATTGTTGACTTTTCAGTCAATGGATGATTTTAAATTAATATCACTGCTGCTCTGTTAATTCGCCGTATCAGATGATTTTTCCTCAATATATAATAGCTTCTAATCATCCATTTAATGAAGGCAGCGAGCTGGCATGATCGACAGTACGCCGGGTAAAATGCTTAGCATTTCGTCTGTCTTTGCATTCTGAGTTCAAATTTTGCTGAGATCGACCATGTCTTTCATACTTTAGTAGTACAGGGGTCGATGATGTAATCGACCTTACTCCTCCCCTGAACTTGTTAGCCTTGTGCCAAAATTTGAAACCGATTATCTATTTGATAGTGATTGTCTATTTTCATGCAGAAGGTGCCTCTGAGTTATTCATTCTCTGCACAGCTCTCTAGCCTAGTCGTAACGGTATTTGGCGAAATGTCTTGTGACATGCAGTCTGCATAGAGTTCAATTTAGTCTTCCATCCTTCCAAGGCTGGTAAATAAAATATCAGCCTAAAACGGTGAACTGGCGAAATCATTAGTGCCTCGGACGGGCTGGCTTGCGGTATTTGTTTCAGTTCTTTGCTTTCGAGCTCAAAGACGTAAACATGGGCTGTAAACTGGGTTTACCTTTTGGTCACTATCACCTTGTTCTTTGATGCCTTTCGAAGACCCTATTCTGTTGGAAGCATTCTTTTCAGGTTTTTGGTTTCAGGATATATTACTCCTTTCCTCTCGGTAGTTTCGGAGACCCTGTGAGCATTATCCTTTCTTCCTGATTAAACAGCAAAAAAACTATTTAGTAAATTCAGTAGGTACGGGGAAACAATGGTTTTTCTTCGATACATACTTATGTCTAGTTAGACATTAATGATCCTATCATTAAATGTCACAATACTAAAATAACTGTTCTTTTTCATACGGAATGCATCTCTGATTTATATTATGCTAGCAAGTCTATTTTTCTGGGTTTGCCAATTTCCAATATTATACATATACTGTGTAATTTTTGCCTGCTTCTCGAAGTGCTATGAAATTTTGATTAGCTGAAGAGGCCACAAGAACGAAATGTATCAAGACTTCCTATATTTGCTGAAGTTAAAGTTATGGTGGTCATAACCTAATACTATGTTTTCTTCACCATATAATAATTTCTATTTAGATTTTAAATGCTACTTGTATTCAATTCATTGACTGCAACAGAATTATTAATTCAAAAGCTGCTGCAAAGAGAAAATGTAATGATATACTGAGAAATAGCCTTCGAATCGTTATGTCACAACACTTCAATTTACATATTTAAAATTATGGTAATTATTATTTGTGAAATATCACGTAATTTATCTATGTAGCTTGTGAAACAGAACAATGTTATAAAGTATTCCTTCCGTCAGGAGTTTAGTCGATCAAATCGACTCCATTACTAATTTTCGGAAGTCTGCTACTTAATTTATCGGGCTCTCTTGCTGAACCGCTAAGTTATGGGTATGTAAAGATACGAACATCGGTTGTGTAGCACTGCAGACCAAACTCAGTAACACACAAGCATACGCATGCACTCACAGGTGCCTGCAAGATCGAACCTCTATACTAGTTTCCGTCTACCAAATTCACTCACAGGGCATTAATCGGTCCGGGGCTATAGTGAAAGACATTTTACCCAATGTTTACCGAGGAACTGAACGGCAATCCTTGCGACTGCAAAGCGAGCGAACTTCATAACTACACAGCTATTCCTGCGATTGATGTGAATGGAAAAAAAGAAACAAATTATATTAGACATTGAACTAATATCATTTTCACTTCTTCAGTGAATATGGGAGACAACTCTGAATATGTTTTGCTATTATTATCCCTCATCTAAGCATTGACTTCACAACCCTTGCTAAACTACTGATGAGAGATTCACTATATAAATTTACAACATTGTACATCTCTTGGCGAAGAAATTAGAAATATGCAGTAATAAATTACCTAAGATGCCATCCGGTCTTAAAGAATTGAATGTATTTGTGTAACCAGTTCAATGAAACCTATGATAGAATTTTCTCAACCTTCACTATGCGTCATATCTAGTTCGTCATGTTCTTATCTAACGCAGAATGGTATAATTTGAAGGATGAACGACAACAAGGATGTTTTTTACAGTCTTGTGAATAGTTTTTATTAGTCTGAGAGGGATCCTGATTGAGTGGTGCTCTGATCAAATGCACTCCATCCGTGACCATACCGTCTTTTGTATACTCCTGACCATATCATTTAATGTATTCTTATTATAAGAGTGTTTAATATATTCTTGTTACAAGGAGTGTATAGTTCTTCAAAATATACCCTTCTGCGTTAGATAAAGACATGATGAACTAGATATGACGACATAGTGACGGTTGAAAACTTTCTATCATAGGTTTCATTAGACTGGTTACACAATACATTCAATTCTTTAATTTGACTTCTATTCTAACATAATGATCAGCCGCGTTGAAACTCTTTTTTCGGCTCCTACTCTTCAAACTTGTTTAGCTCGGAGCAACTCAGTCCAAACCTTTCATTAAAAGCTTTTCAGTTACAACCATCACGCCATTTTAAAATAGGATATATTCTTTAATGTATCATAAATGCTAATTTTTACATCAAGATAGTGAGTTGATTTGGGGTATATTTGACTGCTACTCCCAGCAGGTCGGATTACCGGGTAGTGGCACCCTTCCATTCGTTTTACACAGCGTACAACTTGTGGAAGTGACTGTAAGAACGGAAGATATATAATACTTAGATAATCTGTTCAATTACTTTATTTGAAATACATTACAGATTAAATACATAAAATAAGAACAGGTTTTAATACTCAGCTTCACACTCACTCGCACGCACGCACGCACGCACGCACGCACACACACACACACACACATTTTAAACCTCCTCATGTTCATTGCGAGCATACCTGTAGTATTGGTTAGCTAACGTTAAGAAAAAATTTTAACAAGTTAATAATAGCTAGTAGAGGATGATAGCTAGTTGAAGATGTATTAATAAAATAAAGGTAGGCATTGATGACCTCTGCTCTTGTCTGAAAACACTTGATGAGTATTACGTTGTATAATATTGAATACAGAAATTGGATCTTTTTTACCTAAATACAACGTCGATTCAGTTGTCGGCATTAAATCTTTATTTGATACTTTTTAAAAAGGAAAGGAAACATTAGAGGATGCTAGGGTTATCTTAAGGTTAAACAACAACATATAATCATTCAATGAAAATATTTTAATAACAAACCATAGAACAGTAGCAGCCTTCGTATCATTCAGATCATTCATCACAAAACTAGAAATTAGAAAAAGCTATTTTGACGAAACACTAAACGTTGCATACTTTTTTCATATAGATGATTGTAGACAAATGGACGCAGATACTGATGGCTGTATGTTTTGAAAGTTTACTACTCGCCCAAGTGTTTCCTAGTTCGATCTCCCTGCATGACAGTTTGGGTCACTATGTTGGACAATAACCTCGTGTCAGCCAAGTGAAATTAGGTGTGTGGAAACTATGCTGGGGCTCGACGAAGCGTAGGATGGCTGAAAAACATTGTTACGTTAAATAAGTGATTATTTAAGTTTTTTCTCCCTTTTCAATAGCATAGACTTGGCTTTGTCTACTTAAGAGATCACCATAATAAATACCACTATATTTGGATCAATTTAATCACTTAAAGCTAGAAAGTACTAACTCAGCACCACTGCAGTTCAATGACTGAAACCAGTAAAAAGAAATCGAAATAAATTTACAATGAAATATATGATCAAATAATGAATTAATCAACAACTGTTATTCTTGAAATATTCAAATTTTATAATGGAAAATATTCCATTCATACTTTTGTCTATTTTAATTCCTTAGCTGTTTATTTGTAAAGAAGGAGACAATGTTCAGTGAATCATATAGTTCACTGTTTTTAAACAAAAAAATATTATAATAATATTTTTATTTGACTTTTACATGTCTGTTATAATTTTGTTTGAAACATTTCATACTAATCTCAGCTGATGGAAAAAATAACAGTTTAAATTAAAATTACCATAGAAAATATGAATGATTGTGGTAACTCAACCTCCAGGAAATAGCACTCAGTTCTACCCCATCTTTACACATTGCTCCAATAAATAGAAACAGAGAAGTGAAAATGTTTCTTGGATAATAGAGTCCTGAATACATTACATCTTAAGCAAAAACAGGACGGGCACAACTGTTCGATAGTTGTTGGTCTAGAGCTAAAATAAAACTACAAAATCAATAGTAGGTCAGCTAATATTTCTCCTGAGATTTGATGATATCCTCGAAACCTTTTTCTCATATCACTAACAATATAATCTTATGCTGACGTTTCATTTCTTTAATCTCAAGTATCACCGATATTAACAAAATAGAAGAAAATAGATAATAAAATAGATTTAGATATTCTTAAACTTAATATCATCACCAAAGTTTGAGTGTTAATGTTAATCAGACGCCCAGTTTAACACCACCATCTAACGCCCTAGGCACTTTTATCGGAGTCCATCCTGTCGCAAGTATTGGGGCAACGTAACTGATCTCAGGTTAACTTCTCACTTGCCATACCGTCTCAGAATTCTTGAAAATGGTCGAGGGTGCATATCTTCTCCGTTTTGATTAAATGACAAATAAAAGCTTTTGCTTAATCAGTAAACACTCGAGGGAAAATAACAACAATTTTCATATCCAAAATATTTGCTCATCTTTATTCGGAAAACTTTCTTTAATAGTGTTCTACATTTCCTACGTAGAAATCATACTCAAAGAAATATCTGTAATTTAATTCTTTGAATCCGGCACATATGGAAGTGCTAAAATGTTAACAGTGCCCCTTTTAGTTGTTTTCATCAACTGTCTGATATATCCGTATATATCTTTATTTCTAGAACTTCTAGTGATTGTGTATCAATATATTTGTATGGAATACAGAATTAGTATTGATCTGCTAAAGTACATAAACTTTATTTGAAAAGATTTAAATCTTATCAGATTTACTTTACGTGAAACTTTTAAGAATTTTATAAAATTTTATGAAAACATTAGTAGATAAAAGCAGACGCTGCACCTGTTGAAAACGAAATATATCCAAAGTAGAAATGAACAGGTAGATCTACATTCAAAATGTATAATATGAAAAAAGTATTTGTTCAAAGAGCATAACAGAGTTATTGGAATTTGATTACAATTTATTACATATTCTTTTCTACTCTAGGCACAAGGCTCGAAATTTTTGGGGAGTGGGGGCCACTCGATTACATCGACCCCAGTATGCAACTGGTACATAATTTATCGACGCCGAAAGGATGAAAGGTAAAGTTGACGTCGGTGGAATTTGAACTCAGAATGCAAAGGCAGTTTAAATACCGCTAAGCATTTCGCCCGGCGTGCTAACGTTTCTGCCAACTCGCCGCCTTCAATTTATCACATATTGCAACAACATCAGCAGGTTTTGATATACTTCACAAAAATAGGAATATTGCCAACATATCACTTGTTTTAGCAATAAAATAACCAGGAAATATGACATATAAATCGCACTGAAGGATGAATAGGGTAAGTGGAACTAGCAGACTCATCATGCGATGAATTCAAATTATGGGTTTGACTACACACATACACGAAACATCCACATACGCACGTACATATACACACTACACACATGCACACGCACGCACACACATACATACACTCACATACACACACACACAAACAAACAGACACGCACGTTATTTACAAGATAAAATTGTTTCTGCAAACATTCACTTCGAAAATACATTTTCTGAATCCTGCCATTTTTGACAGAAACATTCCTCTTCTCGACACTGATTTATTTTGAAATATTTTCCTCTACTTTTTGTAACGCTAACTGGTGTAAGGGAACATAATGTAGCCCTGTAGATGAACCACTTGGTATCATAATGACAAATGCTAAATCAATGGTTTCACATTTCATCCCATCCCAAAAGAGTTTTTACGTTCATAGTTTCAGAGGTCAAACATTCTACGCAAATTTCTTAACTGTTCAAGGTCAAATGTACTATTGAGAAAAAAACGTCATCTTTTGCAGGAAAAAGAGTCTCCATAGTTTGGCCTTGGTACCCATATATATATATATATATATGTATATATATATATATGTATGTATGTATGTATGTATACATATATTTGATTGTAGAATCGATAAAAGTGTACAATGAACTTGTTGTGACGAGTGGAAAATCCAAGGTTTTCAAAAATAATTTGGAGGACACTGTCCAAAACATTGAATTTTCCACTTCTCACGGCAAGTTCGCTCTATTCTTTTTATTGATGCATAGTTTAATTCTTGCCAACGCAGACCAACTACGATTTCTTTGGCGTCTGTTTGATTACACACACACACACACACACACACACACACACACACACACACATGATGATTGCTCTGTTAACAGTATTTTCTTTCATTGCTATAATAAGAAAATGCTTGTTTTGTTATAGAAATCAGTAATCGAAACATTTACTTATTTTCGTAGAAGAATTAGATTAATATAAATTCTTGGAACCGCTACAAATTAAGACATCGATACAAAAATATATTTATATTGAATATACAAATGAATATACACACATACACTATGTACATTATATTTCCTTTTTATGTGTTGCAGTCATTGCACTGCAGTCATTGCAATGCTGGGACACTGTCTTGAAGGGTTTAGTAAAAAAGAATCACCGCCTGTACTTATTTGTTATGCCTGGTACTTATTCTATCATGTTTTGTTGAACTGCTAAGTTACGCGAGCGTAAATAAAACAACACCAGTTGTCGAGTGGTGGTGGGGGACTAACACAGGCGAAAGAATGGCTGCGTCATAAGAAGTTTGGTTTGAAACGATATGGTTCCAGTTTCTATAATATACGGTCGAACATAAGAGCTTATCTATAGAGACGTGGGAAGGTGTAAAATATCCTGTAAAATATCTTGAGCTAGTTTTGAAAGATCTTTCAAAATCATTATCTGAAAGCAGTAAACCAATGAAGCTATGTAGACGACAACATTATTTATTATACGACATTCTTCAATATATGAATATTTAAATGCATACAGACTCAAAAAATTACGATTGCAGTAAATTTACTTTATTTTCAGACGTTATCTTACGAATTATGTGTTTGGGTCTTGGCTATTTGACTGGCTGTTCAGACGGAGAACATGAAAGTGTTAATTAAATTAAGAATTGAATGATAATGTATGTGGTATTAGAAAGTAATAACGCCATTGAGTCGCTATACAGCCACATACTCATACTCATACTCATACTCATACTCATACTCATACTCACATACACCTCCACATACATGCGTGGTCACTCACATGCATACACATGCACAAAAATGAACACCACACACACACAGACACACACACACTAGCAGTATCCACGAAATTTTCATGGGTATTCTGAAAACTATATGATGGCTGGAAGTTTATCGAGAACCATAAAGTATGTAATTTATTTTGATATTGTATTTTTTTGAAGCATTTTGTGTTCACGTACGTAGTTTTGAAGGTACATGGATATTATGGGACATAACTGAAAATAATTTTCTTTGTTATACGCTTGTTATCTCTTGTCTTTATTTTTACATCAAGAAGTAACAAAGGAACGATATCGAATAATTGGTTAATCGAAAAATATTATCCTGCTCCTACACGGCTACACTGTTAAGCCTTAAAAAATACAGAACGTTCTATCACATCCCTATTTTCATATCTGAGAAACTTTCATATTGCTACATATGAACGAACGTTTCCCTTGAACGAAGCATTGTAACTGTTCCTCTGACTAGTGAATATCAGCAATATAGGCATAGCCTATAAAGTTTGCTTTGAAATTATGTTGCTCTGGTTTCAGTTTTCCTTGTAAGGATTGTTTACTTCTTAATGTCAATTGATACCATGAAGGACTTTTGGTAGGTAGAAACAATATGAAATCCTATCATATATCTATATATTCTTATACAACATACACACGATGTTCGGAATTGTCTACAGATGATATTTATGTACTGTAATGAAGCGGTTCGCTAAATATTGATACATATTATAAGTAACAAACTGTAAGATAAGCAGTGATGCAGATATACTTGACTAAACCTTTTAAAGTGGTATCGTCGGCATAGCTGCGATACAATAGACAAGCTACAAAATCAATAAAATACGTGAGCGTGTGTAGGTGTATGCACATGTCTCTATATGTACGTATATAGATATTTATCTGCCAGTTTTCTCAGGAATATTATATAATACATTGTATAATTGCTGTATCTTGAATAAATTATGTTTTCGATTTCTTGTCGACGTCTATCAGTCTTATGACTAACGTAGATGCTATATTTGCGATTACGTTCTATAATCTGAATGTTACATTCATTGACGGAAACAGAATAATACGTTAAATAAATATGAACACATTGAGTTCGTCGACGACAGTAAATTTCAAGAAAGTGAATATGCTGATTCTGTGCGTGCATGTGCATGTGTGTTTGTATTCCTGAGGCAAACAGAGCCTCAGAAATGAAATTATTCCCTAAAAGAAAAAAATAAATAAACAGGATTTTGCAAACAAAAGAAAAAAAGAAAGACAGAAAGAAAGAAAGAAAAGGAATGGGAGATAATTTTCGGATAGCCATAATGTTAGAAAAATTTTAGACCACCAGGGGCATGAACAAGTCTCGCAGATCTGATAGGAGCAAAAATATTTTTGTCTTGAAACGATCAGCCTTGCGATTAAGCCCAGAAACTGTAGTGAATGAGTAATGATAATGAAAAATCACACACACATAGACACACAGAGAAAGAGAGAGAGAGAGAGAGAGAGATAGAGAGAGAGAGAGAGAGCAACTTAATTACGCCGTATTCCCGCTATAGCTGGAATAGGTTACATGTCATCTCTGCTGGATTTCTGGTAAAGCGGTAATAAACAACACATATAGAAGAAAGATACAGCTGATTCTGTCTACTACTTTCTCTGCAATCCTGCAATCGTTATACTTGAGCTGTATATACAACTATTTATTATTTGTTTTTTTCTTTTACAGAAGAGCCCATGTTGAGAGTAAAGTTCGACACAGGGGCTCAAGTCTGAAAGGGTTAAGTGAACTTAATCTTGATACGTGTAATATTTTCACATAACCTTACACCACCTAGGATAGTGGATTGGCACTGTAGAGTCAAAACTGCTTATCAACTCAATGAATTCTGAAAGACAACGACTATTAAATATGAGGTAATGGTAGAGGTAAGAAGAACCAACCCAGACTACAATACAAGCCAATAACCTTTATATTAGCATGACAGAAATTTCAAATCAAGACTTAGTAATTACCCTTTCCTGTTTTAGAATCTTGAGCACGCTTTATAGAACAAACAATAAAACTATTTCTATGAATTATGAGGAGGTTGTAGATTACAAACTCAATTGGAGGATCATAGAATGAGGGAGACTTTAGTTCAAAGGTAGCAAGAGATGTGTTGTAGTTCACAGAGAGACCTCGTGCTAAAGAGTGCCCTAAAATTAAGAACTTATTTTAATACCAAGAACGAGGCGTTCAATTACAACACCTCCCCACATAATCTAAGATTTTAGTCACCATCAATATTTTAGCAGAGGAGGTGCATAGCTTAGTGGCTAAGGTGTTGGACGTATGATCGTACGATTGTAGTTTCGATTCCTGGAACGGGAGACACGTTGTATTTTTCAGTAAAGCACTTCATTTCATGTTGCTCCAGTCCACTCAGCTGGCAACAATGAGTAATCCTGCGACTGACTGGCGTCCCGTTCATATGAGTCTATATGGCTCGAGAAGGGACATTATAGCGAGATTACATTCAAGACCAACTGACAGGATGCATCTACTAGTTCATCTATAAACATTCTTTTATTAGTTTCTCAAATTTTATCTGCCACATCTATTTCTTTTGTCGCTTCTGAGATTTTTCTTGATTTCATAACAATTTTTCAATTCGCAAAATTTGGGTGTATCAGTATTTCTCATTATTCTTCATATTTTCCGTTTGAAAAGAACTTATTTTTGTACTTCATATAATATTTTATCTTCTAATCTTTAAGTCAATATCTTAAAATCTTTAGCAATATGTTTTTTCAATTATTATGTTTTAAATTTTGGTATAAAATGTTATATTTTAAATATTTATCAACTATTCGTTATATAGTTTTTGTACATCTTTCCTATATATTTCCCGTACTTCAAAATGCTATATTCTAACTATTCTAACAATGGTATTTCAATAGAAAACCCCTCCTCCGCTTCAATACTCATGATATAGACTCAGATGATATAGAAAGAGGTGGCCCAATTAATCCTGCTTGCCAATCCTCGGCACTACCAAATTATTCCAACTTTACTTTTAAATTAACTTATATATAGGCACAGGCGCGGCGGTGTGGTAAGGCGGTGAGCTGCTTGAAACGTTAGCTCGCCGGGCGAAATGCTTGGCGGTATTTCGTCTGTCGCTCCGTTCTGAGTTCAAATTCCGCCGAGGTCGACTTTGCCTTTCCTCCTTTCGGGGTCGATAAATCAAGTGCCAATTACGCACTGGGGTCGATGTAATCGACTTAATCCCTTTGTTTGTCCTCTCTATGTTTAGCCCCTTCTGGGCAATAAAGAAATAAAAAGCTTGTTTCCCAACCACATGGTTCCGGGTTCAGGCCTACTGCATGCTACTTTGGGTAAGTGCCTTCTACTACAGCCTCGAACCGGCCAAACAGTTGTGATTGGATTTGGTAGGCGGAAACTGAAAGAACCCTGAATGTCTATATATGTATATATCTATGTGTGTGTCTTTGTGTCTGTGTCTGTCCACCTCTAACGCTTGACGACTGATGCTGGTGTGTTCACGTCCCCGTAGCCTAGTGGTTCGGCAAACATTTCAATGGAATAGGCACTAGAATTAAAAGCGTTAGCTCTGGAGTCCACTAAAACCCTTCAAAGCAGTGCGCCAGATTGGCCGAAATCAAATGACTGAAACAAATGAAAATATCTGTCTATCTATTTATATATATATATACTCTTTTACTCTTTTGCTTTTTTCAGTCGTTCGACTGCGGCCATGCAGGAGCACAGACACACAAACACACACATACACACACACACACACACACACACACACACACACACACACACACACACACACACACACACACACACACACATTTATATATATATATATATATATATATATATATATATATATATACGACGGGCTTCTTTTAGTTTCCGTCTACCAAATCCACTCACAAGGCTTTGGTGGGTCCGAGGCTAAAGTAGAAGACACTTGCCCAAGATGCCACGCAGTAGGACTGAACCCGGAACCATGTGGTTGGTAAGCAAGCTACTTACCACACAGCCACTACTGCGCCTATACATACATACATACATACATACATACATACATATATATATAATTTTATGTGTATTTCTTCTATCTTAATGAATACAAATTCTTCTGATAGAATAAATGGGTTAATAGAAACCAGTGTAGCAAAGAACACAAAATAACTGTGGTTTAGTTCCTGTTTTTAAGGCAGGAACTCCTTGAAATTTTGGGTATTTGAGTATATTTAAGAATTTAAGGATTGGAGAAAACGCATGTTATAATTGCATACTTTATTCCTACATATGTTTCAAAGGATTACAACCTGTGTGATCCATAGGGATCTTTCATATTAAAATTGTAACCTTCTCATCAGGGAAAGCATGGGAATCATCTTAAACGTAAGACATTATGACCGATTATGAAAACAATAGATGGATAAGGTTATGACTTGATTCATTTGAAAAAAACCGTTAGAGAATTGGACGCTGCCGGATAGTGGGTTGGACAACACATACCAATCAATGTGTAAGAGCGTACATGCATACATAAATACACATACACAAACACACACACATATATATATATATACATACACATACACATACATACATATATATATATATATCTATACATATATATATATATATATATATATACACACATACACACAACTACATGTACATACACACACATACACATGCACACATACCCATACACATACATACATATATACATACACATACACACACATACATACAAATACATACACAGACACATACATATATATATACGTATATATATATATATATATATATATATATATATATATATGTGTGTGTGTGTGTGTGTGTGTGTGTATACACATGCATACACATGTGGACACGCACACTCACATAAACTTGTATACGCAATCATATACACACATTTATATTACACATACATAAACATCCAAACGTTTACTTATATTTTTTTAAAAATAAAAATAAAGATAAAAAATACATCTACACAAATATGCTCCCATACTTATTCACAAGTACATTCATATTTGAATATATAAACAAACCTATGTTTTAATAAATACATTTTTACACAAAAATGTCCATACATCCAAAAAATCATATGTAAATGCATATTTATATATTTAAAAAAAATAATATTAATAAGAGTCAGAACAAGGGTAAGAGTGAAAATATAAATGATAATGCGTATATGTACACAGAAAAATCAGTTAAAACACTTCTATTTTATGCAAAACCCTAAATATGTATACACAGACACACATACACACACACACACACACACACACACACACACACACGACTGAACACTATTCAATTTTTTTTCTCCGTGTTTTTCTCCTTGTCTCCGTATTCTTTCTGTTGAAGAGCGTAGCTCGAAACGTCAAAGACTTTCCGTATTCCCGAGCGTCATACTAATATATACTTTTGTTATTTACACCACCTGTCCTCGTCTGTTGTTATTTTTTGTATATTCTCCCATATATATATATATATACACATTATCTCTCACAGATACACGCGTATATATGTATATATATGTATATGTATATATGTATATGTATATGTATATGTATAGCTATGTGTATGTGCATGAATATATTTCTATTTATACATGTGTGTATATGTAGATGGATACATATGTCTATATGGGGACACGCACACACGTGTATATTTGTATATGCGTGGGTACGTATGTGCATATGTATAAATGTGGACGTATGAGTGTGTGTATTTATATAGATGTGTATATATATATATATATATATATGTGTGTGTGTGTGTATATATGTATATATATGTATACATATGTATATACGGGTGCACATGTGTATGTATGTGTATATACATATATATATGTATATGTGTGTGCGTGTGTATCAGTATGCATGTATATGTGTGTGTTTGTGTATGTGTATTTATGTATGCATGTACGCTCTTACATATTGATTGGTATGTGTTGTCCAACCCACTATCCGGCAGCGTCCAATTCTCTAACGGTTTTTTTCAAATGAATCAAGTCATAACCTTATCCATCTATTGTTTTCATAATCGGTCATAATGTCTTACGTTTAAGATGATTCCCATACTTTCCCTGATGAGAAGGTTACAATTTTAATATCAAAGATCCCTATGGATCACACACACAGGTTGTAATCCTTTGAAACATATGTAGGGATAAAGTATGCAATTATAACATGCGTTTTCTCCAATCCTTAAATTCTTAAATATATATATATATATATATATATATATATATATATATATATATATATATATATATATATATATATATATATATATACATATACATAGATATATATATATATATATATATATATATATATATATATATATATATATATATATATATATATATATACATATACATATATATATATATATATATATATATATATATATATATATATATGTGTGTGTGTGTGTGTGTGTGTGTGTGTGTGTGTGTGTGTGTGAACAGATAATTACTCTCTGTTTTCCATGAGAAATAACAAGGTTATATACTTGTTTCATATTCTAAGAAAAGTGGATACATGATACTAGATATTAGATTTGGTCCGGAATTAACTACGTACTAGTGTATTTCAGACTGGTGCTATATCTAATGCTTAGAACTTTGTTACGAATAAACTCGTTCTAGGTTAGTGAGAGCATATATATGAGATGGCCGAATCTCAATTTCAAGGAGAGCCTTGCAATGCTTGTACCCTCGATTGACCAGATTAACAGTTGTTGTTATACATCACAACTTACACTGCGCTTCTTCGAATGATACCACTCTGCTGGCTAGCGCTAATATTTTTGCAGCTGAGTGGACTGGAGCAATGTCAAATGAAGTGTTTTTGTCTTTTATCTTGAAGAACTTTTTAGTGGAATAAATTGACACCACTACTTTTTTTCTAAGCCTGGTATTTATTGTATCAGTCTCTGAAAACTAACACCGGTTTTCAAGTGGGGATGGGGAAACACACACACACATATGTATATGCATATATATACGACGGGCTTCTTTCAGTTTCCGTCTACCAAATTCACTCACAAAGCTTTGGTCAGCTCGAGACTATAGGAGAAGACATTTGACCAAGGTGATACGCCGTAGGACTGACCCCGGAACCATGTTGTTGGGAAGTAGGCTTCTTACTATACACTCACGCCTGCATCTATGTTTTGCTCAAGAATACAATGTACACCGGTCTGGGAAACCACGGTATTACGATTGTGAGTGCAACAACCTAACCATCTGGCCACTAGTAAATACTAGCTTAAAGGATTACATTCCCGCGAAAGTATTACAATAGATAGCTGCTTCGGAGCATACGTGAACATCTGGTTGAGGCATAAAAATATTTGTTTCACGTCATGTGCAGCATTGTATTGGACTAGAAATACAATACTCAGAAAAACTGAAATATTAACACAATAACTTAAAACCCAATACTTTTAGGTAATCTTTTTGGGGAAAAAATGTTTTTTATCAAAGTCAGATGTATGAAATGTCATTTATATCAGGAATGAATAAATCTATTGATTGGACTTTTAGTTTTTTTTTAAATAATCGGTAACTATTTAACGAAGTTGCTTTATAAATTTTAAACAAACGTAACATGGGTATTACATTAACGTAAAAAAAAGAAAATACAATGAAAACTCCGTTTGACATAAACATCTTGCAAAATCGTAGAATATAATGGTTTCATATTTGGCACAAGGCCAGCAGTTTTAGGGGTTCAATAAATCACTTACATCGACTTCACTGTTCCGCTGGCATTTATTTTACCAACTCCGGAAGATGAAAGGCAATGCCGACCTCGGCAGAATTTGATCTCAGAACATAAAATCGGACGAAATGTCTCTAGGCATTTTGCCCGGCGTAACAGCTCTACCAGTTAGCCGCTTTGAAAGTATAGAATATAATGAGATATAGAACATAATGAGTGTGGAATATAATGAAGTTGTCACTTATAGAATCTGTAAACGCTTACACGATTTGTGTCTAACACTAACAAAGTGCGTTTGAACTAGAACAGAAATGTAATACCTTAATGTAGCCGAAATAGAAATGTTCTTAGTTTTATTGAAGAAATAATGGACATCATATAAAAGTAATTAATTCTCTAGGAGTCGGTGTTTCAAAATATTAACAATTATACATATTTATAGGCGCAGGCGTGGCTGCGTGGTAAAGTAGCTTGTTTACCAACCACATGGTTCCGAGTTCAGTCCCACTGCGTGGCACCTTGGGTAAGTGTCTTCTACTATACCCTCGGGCCGACTAAAGCCTTGTGAATGGATTTGGTAGACGGAAACTATAAGAAGACCGTAGTATGTTTGTGTGTCTGTGTTTGTCTCCCAACCATCGCTTGACAATCGATGTTGGTGTGTTTACGTCCCCGTTATTTAGCGTTTCGGCAAAAGAGACGGGTAGAATAAGTACAAGACTTACATAGAATAAGACTTGGGATCGATTTGTTCGACTAAAGGCGGTGCTACAGCATAGCCGCAGTCAAATGACTGAAACGAATAAAAGAATATATATATGTTTGAGTGTGTGTGTGTACGAGGGGATCTTGGAAAGTTCCTGGCTCTATGTAAAAGAAAATACAGGAGGATCAGTTGATTATAATTTCATTCAACTCACCCCTCTGAGATTCACACACTTATTGCAGCGTTCATTTAGTTTTACTAAGGACTGTAAAAGGTCACGAAAAGTTGGGCCTCCAGCTAGGCCTTTAACGATACTTTTAAGGCCAGGAACTTTTCAGGAGTGAGAACATATAAGCATTTCAAAGCAATGGATGAGTACTCTGACACTTTACCAGTGAGCCAAATTCTTGATGAATTTAGAATTATAGTGAAATTTAATATATATTGGTGCACGCGCACTCACGCATACACACACACACACACACACACACACACACACACACACACACACACACACACACACACACAAAACCATGTCTGTTGTCTTCTGACACTTTACTTACAAACTTCATTTTTATTTACAGCTAACACACTTACCAATATTTCTTTTTCTCTGAGTGCTCCGTTTAATATCATGTTTTACATATTAAAATTTGTGAACTTTATAGAAATATTTTCTATTGCTGTTCTTCAAATTGTTATTGACTTCAATAACCTTGAGCAACTCTTAGAATTTAAGAGCTTAATTGACGACATTAACCACAGGATCCAATTTACAATGAAATACAGTCACAAACAGCTATTCTTTCTGGACTTTTAATCTTAAAGAAATATACTAACATTGAAACCGACATCTACTTTAAACCAGCGGACACAAAACAATATCTACTATTCTCTTTCTGCAACCCAAAACATACTAAAATCAATATAACGTTCAACTTAGCAAGAAGAATGTTCACGATTGCATCAAATCCCGAAACCCGAGATAAACGAATCAAAGAACTTTAAAATATATCACTAGAAAGAAAATACCCTGTTAGTTTAATCAAAAACGGAATAAAACGGGAAAACCGATAGACTTCCAAGAATTGAAAAAAAAAGACCAAAATAAAAAAAAAACATGATACACTTAAAACTTTGTCTTACACATCAACACACAATCCAAGGAATATGGAAGCATACTGCATTCTCCATCAGAATACACCCCTCCTTCTGAACGACATGCAAGTGAAAAAATCACTTGAAGCACATTGAATTATTAAAAGTAAAAGACAACTCAAATCCCTAAAAAGTTACCCACGGAAAATACATGCCCACTAGTCAAAAAATGCAACCTCTCTAACTGAGAGACTTGCATCAACAATTTGTAAGGTTCAGCATACAAATTCAAAGCAGATCTAATATTCACCATAAAAAAATCACTTCATCTGTATATTGAAGAACTTAATTTGTCCTCAAATGTTGTGTGTGTAGTGGGCACTATATAGGTCAAATTAGCGTGACCTTCAGGGACAGATTAATAGCACACAGGCAACAGATTCGGGATCCCACGACTAGGAAAATTTCCGTAGGCAAACACTTAGATCAATGCCCCGCAGACAGAAATCCGAAATGCCAAATTTCCCGTCTCTATCCAAGCACCGAAAACACTTCAACCCAATTCCGATTGAATAAGGAAAGCATGCTCATTAAAAAATATAGGCCTCAACTAAATATCTTATAATAATACTCTAGAAAGAGAAAACTCAATTTTTCCACGTGAAACAAACAGAAGCAACTGATGTAATTCAAAAACTTTAAGTAACAAGCTCCCCAGAGATTTGAAACGCCAGCTTCTAAATTCTATACAATAACACCATACATCGTTGCAAGCACCAGTTGCTAACGTCACCTTGGACAAAACCAATGAAACTTTTCCTTTGGGCAGAACTGGACCCTCAGAAAAAACAAACTGAATTCTTAAGGGAACCGACCTGCCGAAACGCTAGATGACCACCAGGCAAAAATAAATTACTGAGTCCCTAGAAGGAAGTCAACCAAGCAGAATGCTGAACTGTACAAAAACAAAAATGTTTTGTCCAAAACGGAAAATATTTTTTATCAAAATAAAGTGACGTCACGAAACCTTACAGCCAATCAGAACTTGTTCCTTGACCGTGGCTGTCACCAAGAAGCCAGCCAATTGAAACAATTGACCAAATCATCCACAAGAAGAGAATAAGACGTCATCAAAATTATAACCAATAAAAAATTACATCCTTTCCCCGTAAAAACATACATATACTAAAAGGTTGAACCCAAGTACTGCTAGTTCCAACAAGCCGTGAAAGGTGATGAGACCAGTGCACTAAGACTGAAATAAAAAAATAAGAACTACACGCACCACGACAGAAATTGTAAAAAAAAAATAACTTTTTCTTTCTTTCTTTCTTTCTATCTTTTCTCTTTCTTCTCCTCTTATTTTATAAAACCTCAGTATGACTGAACTTTCAATAATGTACTTTTGTTATATTCGCCGAACATTTACATTGATATTACAATTTAAACTACGAAATTCAGTGAAATTTCTATGAACATTTTAACATTTGATGGCTTAAATATGTTTGTCCAATTTTTACCTTGTAATTTTAAACTCTCCAAAACCCCTACTTTATATATATATATATATATATATATATATATATATATATATATATATATATATATATATATATATATATATATATATATATATATATATATATTAGTACTATTAGTAAGCAAAAAATTGTCGAAACTAGTTTGGTATTTGAATACATCTGTTCTAAAACGACTACACGTTTTCCAGATTCAGGTGCATTTTCAAACCGCATAACAAATTCTCCTATATTTTTTTCCTGCATTGGAATATAATTCTTATATATATATATATATATTATCACGTCTCAGACTGATTGTATGGCGATATCTTTTGATCAAGACTTCCACATACCATCCGTTATTTAGAAAAATCCTTGAATACTTTGTATCCATGCAGTGATGCATCTGGTGCGAGACAGACTGACAAAGATCTTCTTCTACAGGAAGACAACTAACATTATTTAAAACGATTAACTGCATTATTATATTGCACTAATCTGTTGCTCGTGGAGATGGAAATCAAAATCTAATTACTAAGATGCAAACCATCAGCTCAAAATGTAGCTGGCAGATTTTCATTTTTTTAAATTTCAAACGTTAAAATTTCGTCGCATCCGCATGAAGGAATATGCGGTCAGATTAAATTATTTTTAAAAAGTACGGAAATGAAGTTTCGAAAATATTTTTTAAAATTCTGCATCAAATTTCATTTATTAAAATATCGTATGATTTATGTTAATAGCTGTTATGCAATGTCAGGCGTAATATTAACTACACTGAGGTGGTATAAAAAAATTATCGAGCAACCAGTTTGAAGATTTTATCATCTGTAACATCTTACTGGTACAGTACTCAATCTTTACTTATAATAAATTAAACTATTCTGAAATAGTTCAAGCTGTGATTAGATACTATGACTAAGTAGAACTTCGGGAAATTATTCAATCTTTAATAAATTTTCACTAGTGATTACAATTTGTACACCGAATAAAAATTAAAAAGAAAAGCAGTCCGTTTAAAACTACATGCTTTGATAGCAATGACGTAATGGTTTTTTGGGATATACGCAGAGACAAACACGCTTCCTTTAAGACATCATGTTATAGAAGGATATAGCAATGGAGACTGAACATTAAAGATAAGCAATAACAGTAAAAAAAATTATATTGAAAGGCAAATGTTTATTCCTGGTATTTAAGGATAAAACTACTTTCAAAAGGCTTTAAAGCCAAGAAAGAAAGCGGTATCGCAGAGCTTACATGTATATTCCACTGACGTATATAATTGTTGTGTATAGTATTGCAATTATTAATTATGGAATGTATAGTATTTGGGGTTGTGATTTATGTTCCAAGAGTTATCATTGTCAGGGTTGGATGACATGTTTACGAGAAAAATATCAGTCAGTTTTTGTGATGAATAGTGACAATAAGGATTACTTATTTATAGTATCCAACGTAGCTCATTCAATTTATCTAGTTATTGATTGTTGTCATGTGTTTTCTTATTCTGTTTTATCCACTTGTACTCAGGTTACTGATATTACAATTTATGACTTTCATGAGAACAGCGACGTAAATTTCACCATATTCCTGCATTTTCAAGGTAATTTTTGAAAGATGTCACGTATGTCTGGAGATATTTCTAGATAACTCATTAGATATGAAACGACAAAATCATTTTGCATATATAACATCTGTTGTATTTGGTGTAGTTGATGTGCTATACAGCATAACTACATAGACACTTGTTTATTTTTGCAGCTGAAATACTTAATCTGTGCACACATGCTTCTGTTATCAGCGAACGATTCCTTCTATGATATTTTTTGTTTCCTATGGGACATCTTGAGATGTCGGGCTGTATATCTCACCATTTCTTATGGAAAGTCTTGCAGATAGTAGTAATTGTACTGTGGTTGAAGTTTGATTACTGCAGTAAACAACTGCAGTAAACAGGTGTTGAAAATTTCTTTTCAGTTTGGATGAGGCTTGAGCTTCCGAAAGCGATTGGTACCGAATGATCTATATCTGTTGAATTCCAGTATCTTTTGAAACTGTGTGGTGTGGATAGTTTGATGTGTCTCGATGCAACTCTACTTAATACGAGTGAGTTCGTTTGTTATGTACTCAGCTTTAACACTGATATAGAAGGCCGACCGGAAGTGGCCAAATAGATCGTGCAATAGGTTTTCCTGTAGAACTGGGTAATGATGTCACCTCTCACTGGGATTTTTGAGCGGAATTCAATAGAGTGTTGGGTCCAGTGTTGCCGGAGTGAGCAGAATTGGGCTCTATGTGGTCTTCGATTATTGCAAACATTTCACTTTAAAAAAAAAATTATTTTCCTCACAAGTCATAATGAAAGGTATATCACCCTTGTACTTCTTGAAGAAGACACTGGGGTGACACACACATATATATATAGCGCCCAAAATTTCAGAACGGCCTCATAGACTGGCTGCCATAGCCTTGCATCGTGCTTTCAATTTTAAATCTTCAAATTTAAGTTATTTTCGAGTGGTGTCAAACATTTCCCGTACGAGTAAAGCTCACAAGTTTTAAATACACATTTGTTGTACGCATTCCACTGTATTTCTAGTCGGCACATTTGAAATCTATATAACTAATTCACCAATCATATTAGAATAGGCACTACGATTTCTGATCATATTAAATGCTCAAAGAAACAAGCGACGGTAAAATAACGATAACTATACAAACAAAAAGAAAGTAGTCAATCCGATTGGAATAGCAGGGAAGCCACACAACTATGTTGTTGAATGATATCTTGTGTGAACAATGATGGGGGAAATGAGACCAAAGAAAGAACTAAAATGCTGGATTGTAGCAGCAGCAGTAGCGTTAGCGAAAATTAGAAAATCTTTGAGGAAATGAGATTGCATTAGTAGAGAAATAAAGAAATTGTTCAATAACAATTAAGAACAATAGTAATTTCAACTGCATTGTATGGGTGTTAATTATGGCAGTTAGATGCTGAAGTGAGAAAAAGCTCATAGCTTTTGAAACGAAGTAGTAGAGAAAGAAGATCTACATTCCATGCATAGAATGTTGTGACAGAAACTGTTTGGGCGTCTACAGATTAGGAAACTATCTTTGTTAAAAAGCGGAAAATGAAGTTGTTGTTGGATCTACAAAAACAGTTTCTCTTTAAGAATCTAGGGCGCTGTGGAAGTGAACATTAATTAATAAACTATTCCCTCTGTTCTTATCAAATTAATTGATATCCTCCTTTCCAAACAAATAAATATTTCTGTTAGACGTACTTAACAAAAATTCACATAAATTTCATTTCATATCGCTTCCTCTGCTTTCCTCCTCAAGTTAATATCAGAAATGCAAAAGGAATAGGTCAACAAATTGTAATTTATAACTACTTTTACTGTAATATTTATCTATTTAGTTTCCGATGCAGTTGTGTCGCTGTTATGTTTCAGCATTATTGTTGCGGTTTTTTTTTTCTTTTCGATTTCTTTTATTATTCTGGATGGTACTTTTTACCAAAGCCTTACACTCTAAAATCTTTACAGCTTTTACAACTACTCGTTCTGTCCTTTACCATCAGCTTGAACCTCTTTGCCTTCTGTCCTTTATGGTGAATATATTTGACACAAATACAAAATATCAACACTAAGAATACTATTTACGTTCCAGTCAAATTATGCTTTCATATGGGCACACTCCCAACTTTTGACTCTTAAAGGTTAATCATAGCCAAACATGAATTTACATCAGGCTCTTCTTTTGTAGCTTCATAACACTCTATGTGACTTAAGACTGGGGTTTATGTATACAGGTAACGTTACAGCTCTGTCTGAACAAATTTATTATTTATCTGCGATTACCTTGTCTTTTTCCTTAGATATAGTGTATTTACAATTATATTATTCAACATGTGTCTCTATGTTTCTAAATGAAAGGATATAATGTGAGGTAGATTTGGTTGCTATTTCTCAGATGGCAAGTGACCTCTTGGGAACTTGCTTCCTATTTGTAATTATTATTGTGGTTTGAGAAAATTAATACCATTCAAGCACTGGGGTCGATGTTTTCGACTAGGCCCCTACTCCCAAATTTCAGGCCTTGTGCCTATACGATTTTATTATTATTATTATTATTATTATTATTATTATTATTATTATTATTATTATTATTATTATTTTCACTATCATCTTTTTTCAATTCTGTTTCCATTTCTTTCTGAGTGTCTTCCTGACCCCTAGGGCAGAGAAACGCACTGTATACGTTGGTAGGCCATTAAAATAAACACACTATATTGTTTATTTACAAAGTCATGCTAGAGAAAAGGCGGAAGAAAGACAGAGAAAAATAACAAAGTAAACAAAGAAAATAAGGAGGAAAAAGGAAAGAAAATTCACAGCGACTATTCTCTTCTTAGTACGTGTGATGTACCAGTTGAGAAAGTCTTTTGCACTTCCTGCACGGATGATAAGCCAGGGATCATTCTTAGATAATTTTCAGTTCCTTTTTCGATCATTCCAAGTGCTCCTACAATCACTGGTATTGTAACCGTCTTGAGATGCCACATCTTTTCGATTTCGATCAGCAAATCTTTATATTTTCTTAGGTTATCAAATTCTTTCTCTGAGATATTATGGTCACAGGGTATGCTCATGTCAATTAATAAACAGACTTTATTGCTTTGGTCTTTCGCAACAATATCTGGTTTATCTGCCTTGAAGGTTCGGTCTCTACATACTAGAAAGTCCCAAAGAATCGTTACATTTTCTCCCTCAGTTACAGTCTCAGGGTGGTGATTATACCATTTGTTAGCAGTTTTGATTTTATAATGTCGATACATTATCCAATGTAGATATTGGCCAACTCTGTCATGTCTTGATTTGTACTCTACGGGTATTAAAACCTTACTCCCAGAGACTAGGTGGCCTACTATTTCAATTCCTTCGTTTCAGTATTGGCACTTTAGGTCTATACCATTTTTCATCATCGCATTCACTTCATAGTTCCGCGTCAATAAGCTCTGATCTTGAGCAGCCAATATAAAGCCTCCACCCTCTGCCTTTATCCTTGAGCTCCGTATGATTATTATTATTATTATTATTATTATTATTATTATTATTGCTAAAGCAACCATCTGGAAGAAACGTAAGCACACTGGACCAAAAGCTTAGCGGCATTTCGTCCGTCTTTATGTCCTGAGCTCAAATGCCGACGAGGTCTACTTTTTATCTTTTCGAAGTCGATAAAATAAAGTACCAGTTTTGTACAAGGGTCGATAGTATCAACTGTCTCCCTTCCTCCAAAATTTCTAGCCTTGTGCCTAAACGAGAGAGGATCATTTCTCTTATTGTCGTTGTTTTTATTATTTCTAGCCATTTTATATGAGTTGCAAAAACTGTTTGCGTCTATAGTTATGCGTGGACAATTTCCGATTAAAATAAGCATAGCAAAACCACGGGGCGAGTAATTGAGCAACACGAAGAAATGGACAAGGAGGAAGATGGTGGAAAACAGGAAGTTAACTGACAACTAGGAAAGACGGAGGAAAGCGCTATATTTATTCCTGTCCACTTACGACTAAGAAATGATTAATAGAGATAGGCAAATTGGACTGTGCTGCTTCTCTGTTTCTCCACCCAGTTAACAGAAGTCTCTATGAACCTCAAAACTACTCCTTTGTCGTTAACATTGAACGTATATTTTATAACTACTGCTGTTGTTGCCACATTTCGCAGTTATTCTATTTCTGCTACAGCTGTAGCTGTTATCGCCAGGTTTGCAAAGAACTACTGTGAAATATATGGCAAATACAGTAGGAGCATTTATATCACTTTACTGTGGATAACCACTGATTGGAAATGAGCCTGGACGATCAACTTTCTTGGGAATTACTCATAATACATCCCGATTCGCTGAAAGAAATATTTTAATGAGGTCAATGCAGCAATGATAGAGGTGAAGTTCTGCTCTGCGCTTTCAAATGTGATGTAGGATAACGTGGTGGCGATTGCAAACGAACCACATTTTCTTCCATTGTTCAATCCAGATTTTGCTGTTGCTGTTAGATTTTTTTGTTTTTGTCCTTATCGTTTTCTGTGTTGTTGTTGTTACCATCGCTACTGTTGTACCCATAATAATTTAAGTAGTGGTGATGGCGATAGTGATGGCACCACTGTCAGCGTACATTCTTTTATTTTCTTTGCTATTGTTGTTGTTGTTGCTGTTTTTGATATCGCTACCATCTGTGGCTGTTGTATTGGTGATGAGGATTCCTCGGTATACTGATTGTTTGACTGGGAAGATAGCATCCGGATTATTGTTCCAGACACTGATTTCCTCATGTCAGTCTGTTCCTGAAAATTTCAATGCCATGTTTAAAAGAAATGGTGTGTTGCAGCAAAAACTAATATATTCTCTGCTAAAGGAAAAAAAAAAAGAAAAAGAAGAAAACGGAACTGACCAGTACCTCTGGATTCAGCCCAGCAACAACATAGAATAAAAAGATTTTTTAAAACCCAACTTACGACCGCTTTTAAATGGCATCATCACCATCATCATCATCATCATCATCATCATCATCATCATCATCATCATCAAATGATGATGATGATGACCGCGACGATGATATTAATGATAGTAATAATTAGTTAAATGGAGAACACATAGTGACAGAGACAGATGAATTTAACGATAGAGAGGAAAGGGAAAGTGATGTCTGTAAAAAAAGTTATGGGTGTAAAAGCTCGGGGAATTTACATAAACATTAAGAAACCTTAAACCTTTTCTGTCTTCTCTCTATTGGAAGCGAAATATTAGAAAGTGAAACAGTTGAGGTCAATATGGAACTTTATCTTTTACATAAGATGCCCAAAGACTGATATGTACAGCTGCGTATCTTGTCGGAGGAAAGCAAAGAGTAAAAAATGTTGCGAAAACAAGACGAAAGCTGCTAAAAATTCTGGATATAAGGTTAGATTGTGATATCAATACATTACGTTAAGAGTTGAGAAAAATAAATCGTTGACATCAAGGGCAACTGAAAAACAAAAGAAATGGAAAGTAGAGAACAGAATGTACAGATTAAATATTAAAGAATTCACGATTGTAAAAGATGATATTAAGTAACGTATTACTGCTAAGGCAAATCGGATTAAGTATTATATGGCAAAGGGAAAGCGATTTAAAAAAATTTGAATACTTTCATCTTGTTTATTACAATTCTTTAGAAATATGATCCAGGAAGATGGTAGCACTGTTCTAGCGAATCAAGAAGGAAGGACTAAGTCTTTGGCGATTGATATATATAGAGATTTTGTGAATTACATTTTATATTTAGAGAGATTTTTTTGAAATGGTTCAAAGTAGTAAAGAAGGAACTGGAAATAATATTTCCAAATGAAGTAAAATAAAATTGACGAGAGATATTGTTAAGCAAGAAAAATGTTTAGTTGGAAAATAGCTGTATTTGATTTGATCTAGGATTTCTCACTGAAAATCTTCTCCGTTTTACATGAGACAACGTTTTGATGAGTGCTTTTCGAATGGAAGAGTAACCGAAGAGATAGTTGGAAGGAGAACAACTCTTTATACGAAAGATAAGACCAAAGAAACATACAACGTATTTAAATTGCTTTGGAATATTTACTGTGAAATCGTATCAGCACCTCCTACTGATTGATTTATTGTATAAGGAACAAAATGGAAACCGGAATGGTTCTTATGGAAAAAGTTTACCTAGCGGTTGATAAAACTGTTTGATACGGCAACCCATTCATGGTTAACGAAATGTACAGAAATGCTTGATACTGCTGAAAATGCTTCGTCATAGAACATTAGAATACAAGTTACATACTGATAATAAAATTCTTGGAACTGTTCATATTAAAGAAGTGTGACATCTCAGAATGTGCTTTAGTTAGCTTAAAAGTAGGTATGAGACAAACGTGCAATAAGAACCATGGAAAAGCTGTGATAATTTGGAAGAAAGTGGTTATATATATTTGAGTATACAAGAATTAGATATTTTAGACAGAATGACTTATAGAAACGTATTTCACAACATTTAAAATGTTATTAAAGACCAAGTTGCATCGCAGCAACTTGATTTCAGCCTTCAATAGCTGGGCCGCCATCTTCAGTTGGTCTAAGGAAGAATATCCTATTAGGAATACTCGAGGGAAGAGCATAAAGTGTTGCATTCACTTGTACACATGACGGGTGTCTAGAGACCGAATAATGTGTGTTGCCAGAGAACATAGATCATAGATAGGTATTTGGGAAGTAAAGTTAAAATTTTCTTGCAGTATGTTGTAGAAATCAATAATCTAATCAGCGGAAGTATTAAGAACAAGGATGTTACAAAAGGATTCAGACAAAAAAAAAAAAAAAAAAAAAAAAAAGCTATATTGGTGCAGGCGTGGCTTTTGGTTAAGAAGCTTCCTTCTCAACCACAGTTCCGGTTTCAGTACCACTGCGTAGCACCCTGGGCAAGTGTCTTCTACTATAGCCTCGGCTCAACCAAAAGCCTTGTGAGTGGATTTGGTAGATGGAAGCTGAAAGAAGCCTGTCGTATGTACAGAATGACAGAAGTGAATAGACATACTTATAATCGTTAAAATTTATTTAAATCTAAAATTATACAGTCAGATCATTTGTTAATTGTTATATTGTGAATGTTTGATATTTAGTTTACATGTCCCATGCTGTTTTTTGTCTGAATCCTTTTGTAACATCCTTGTTCTTAATACTTCCGCTGATTAGATTATTGATTTCTACAACATACTGCAAGAAAATTTTAACTTTACTTCCCAAATACCTATCTATGATCTATGTTCTCTGGCAACACACAGGTGACGAATATTCTCTTGAGGAATTTCTTCCCGAATTTCATGCAGTAATCTAAAAAAAAAATTGCTTTGAAGATGCTTTCTTGTTCTTTTTATGAAGTGTCCTGTCCATTATGCCTCAGAGGTGTTCAATATGGTTTATACCTGGTGACTGGCTTGGCCATGGAAACTTTTTAATGCCATCTCATCCAACAAATCTTGGGTCATCTTAGCCGTGTGACAAGGAGCCCCATCAGCCATAAATAGTCTTCTTTAATCATTTCACCCCTGGAGAAGATTGGAAGAAGTCCTTTCTGCAATATGGCCATATATTTATCAGAGTTTAAGTTTCCCTTACGCTCCATCAGCTCTGATTAACCATTGCTCCAAATTGATCCCCAGACCATCACAGAACAACTGCCATGTTTCATTGTTGGTTGCAATCTTTTCCCGTCAAACTCTTGATCACAGAGTCTCCAGACCCACACATCACTGTCAGAAAATACAGCAAATCTCATTGGAGAATATGACAGTGTTACAAAATGCTAGTGGCCTCTCTATCACCTCACTGGGCCAATCTTTTTTGCACTTGATATTGCAGGTCAATGAAGTGACTTCCTTCTTGCTGTTCTTCCATAGTAACCAAGTTTGTGGAGATACCAGACTGCTGTTCTGGGACTGACATCAACGTGTTCTGCTATGTCAGAAGCATTGCAACGAGGATTATCCTCCACACTTCTCTTAACAAAGAGAAGGGTCCTGTCAGAGAGCCCTGGTCCACCTGGGCGCGAGAATGTGGACTCCTTCCTTTCTCTCTGGTGAATTGCACAATCACTCTAGTAACTGTAGGAAGCGGAATCCCTAGTTTTTCTGCAATTTTATGCTATGTCCACCTTCAGATTGACCCACAATATGACCCCTTTGAAATTAAGACAATTCCAAGTCTTCTTCTGTACATGGCCTGATTAAACAGTCACATATAGAACCTGAAGCATGAAAATGTCAATTAAAAATAAGATATAAACATTTACAAGTTAGAATAAACATAAAACGATGTTTTATGAGGTGTTTAGTTACTTCTGTCACGTTTGTGTGTGTGTGTATATATATCAGTGTGTGTATGTATGTGTATATTTATCTACGGGTGTGTGTGTTTTTCTGTTTGTTTTTGTCCACCACCACCGCTTGACAACGGGTGTTGGTATGTTTACGTCCTCGTAACTTAGCAGCTCAGCAAAACGACCGATAGAATAAAAAGAAGTAGTAGAGGTTGATTCATTCGGCTAAAAATTCATGGCGGTGCCCCGGTATGCCCGCAGTCTAACGAATGGAACAAGACATAAAAGAAGAAAGGGAAAATTATAAGGAAACTACCGATTAAATACAAAAATATTTACGTTGTATTAACAAAATCTACTTGGGAAAAAATACGAAAATTCCCCCCAAAAGAGAAGTAACAGATGTAGTCGAAAAAGTTACTAGAGGTGTGAAACCGAAAGTCAAATATTATCAGCTCAGTTGTGCAGAAGCGAAGAGTATGACCCATGTATTTGCTTGTAAATTCATTGAGCAGAAATACTACGAAAGGTGTAATGATGCAGTGTGTTTATATCTACACTAGACTTGGCCAAAAAGTATCTTATTGGTCGTATACAGGGAACAGTACCAAACGGCTTCACCCTCAGCAGTTCAGAGGTTGGTCTTGACTATCTGAGGCTATGTTTTGCGCAGGCCATTGGGTTATGTTATAAGTGAAGGGTTCTCAAATCCCTTCACCACCCTAGCATTCGCAGTTCTTCTTCTTCTTCTTCTTCTTCTTATTATTATTATTATTATTATTATTATTATTATTATTATTATTATTATTATTATTATTATTATTATTATTATTATTATTATTATTATTATTATTATTATTATTGTTCAGTAGTTTTATTTTTATAACGTGCTTTCACTTCACTACCGAGCACAGCTCTGTGCGCCTTGGGTATGTGCTGTGGTTTGCTGTGGTGCTTTTATGTTTACTGTATTGAAAGTGTTTTGCGTAGAATGTGTGCAGTACCCAGTAGTGCAATTTTCTGTATGTTATATATATTTGTAAGTCCTGGTATTTTTGTTATGTATTTGTCTGAGTATTTTTTTTATTATACCTAAGGCACCTACTATGATAGGAATTGTTTCTGTTTTTAGACTCCACATTCGAGTTATCTCTATTTCCAGGTCTTTGTATTTTGAAAGTTTTTCCATTTCTTTTCGAGAAACGTTGTCATCTGCTGGTATTGATACATCAATTAGAAAGCATTTTTTTCCTTCATGATCTTTGACAACTATATCTGGTCTATTTGCCTTAATTTCTCTATCTGTGTGTATTGGCATATCCCAGAGTATGGTTGCTTTCTCGTTTTCTGTGACCTTTTCTGGCGTGTGTTTATACCATCTTTTTTCTGTTGTTATTCCATAGTGTTGGCATAGCTTCCAGTGTATATAGGTCCCAGCTCTGTCGTGTCTGTGAATATATTCCTTCTTAGCCAGGACTGGGCAGCCAGAGATAATATGATTTATTGTTTCTTGTCCATCTCCACATATTCTACAGTTACTTGTTATATTTCTTTTCATTATGTGTTTTTGGTAATTTCTGGTGGGGAGGCTCTGGTCTTGTGCAGCAATTAAAAATCCTTCAGTCTCTGCTTTGAGTCCTGAGCTTCTCAGCCATTGCTGGGATTTTTCTCTGTCTATTTCTTTCGCATTTAGTTTAGCCCAGTATTTACCATGTAGGGGCTTTTCTTGCCATCGTTTTATCATGGTCCGTTGCTGTTCTAGTTTTAGTTTGGATTTCATTTGTTTTATAGCTTTTGTTGTTTCTTCTTCTTCTTCTTCTTCGTATTTGTTAGGTAGATTGATTTCTTGTTTGTATTTGTCAGCTTCCTTAAATACTGAAAACAGTTTTTTGTTTTGCTCGTGTTTTGTGGCTATTTGTATTAGCTTCCCTTGCTTCTGGAGTAGGTATTTTTGCAGTCCTATGGTGGTTATTTTATAATAGTTTTCTAGCTGTATAAGACCCCTGCCACCCTCTGTGCGTTGTATATATAGCCTTTCTATGTCAGATTTTGGGTGGTGCATCCTATATCCTGTCATTATTTTTCTTGTTATTATTATTATTATTATTATTATTATTATTATTATTATTATTATTATTATTATTATTATTATTATTATTATTATTATTATTATTATTATTATTTTATGTTTGACTTTTGTTTTGCATTTGTACAAGTTGGATCCAAGTCTCACCCAGAGACAGCAAGAGACAACAAGTTAGAAGTTCATGTAGGTGTTATGCCTAGGGTACCATATATTTGGATTTGTACAGTTTTGTTCTAGTGAATGTTTAAGAAACCATAAGAAAATTGTGTTTGTTTTAAAATTTGAGATCACATAGACAGTATTTTACGTAGGATATGGGCAGTTCCCATGAGCACTATCTTTTGAACTTCAGCCAATTTGGGGTTTCCTGATATCTGAGCTAGGTAGTAAGCAGCCCGTTTCGCTGTCATTCCCAGGGCACCTATGACAATAGGTATTGTTTTCGTCTTCAGATTCCACATTTTGCTAATTTCTATTTCAAGATCTTTATATTTGCTCAGTTTTTGGTAGGTTTTGACAGATACGTTTATATCGATTGGGACAGTCATATCAATGAGGAGGCATGATTTTTGTCTGAAGTCTTTCAGTATGATGTCTGGCCTATTTGCGTCTATCTTTCTGTCAGTTTGAATGGTGAAGTTCCAGAGGAGTGCGATGTGATCATTTTCAAGTACTGGGGGTGGTTTGTGTTCCCACCAGTTTTTATCATGGGGCAATTCCAGGTTTTTGCATATTACCCAGTGAATATATTGTGCAGCTCTATCATTCCTGTTGAGATACTCTGTAGGCGCAAGCAGACTGCACATGGAGACAACATGATCGATGGTCTCATTTTGTTGTTGTTGGCATATACGACATAATGGGGAGCTGCCGTTCTTTAATATGTTGGCCTGGTAGTTCTTTGTAGGTAGGCA
The DNA here is from genome assembly GCF_046866305.1 of Octopus bimaculoides. Lineage (NCBI taxonomy): Eukaryota > Metazoa > Mollusca > Cephalopoda > Octopoda > Octopodidae > Octopus > Octopus bimaculoides. The sequence goes on along the minus strand of NC_142934.1, from coordinate 59,058,281 downwards.
TTATTATTATTATTATCATTATTATTATTATTATTATTATTATTATTATTATTATTATTATTATTATTATTATTATTGTTGTTGTTGTTGTTGTTGTTGTTATTGTTATTATTATTGTTGTTGTTGTTGTTGTTATTATTATTATTATTATTATTATTATTATTATTATTATTATTACTATTACTACAATCACTGATTTTATTACCACTTATCACTATTACTACCACCATTATCATTACTCCTACTATAATTTTCATTGCCACCACTACTATTAAAAGTACACATCTTACAACTGGGTAGGCCCAGTCGTAATCCAGCAACTGCTGTTACAAGACAAATGTGGAGTAAACAAGTAATCATGATGGTTGTAGAGTGTTACTATCGGAGAATTACAGTAGATGCAAACGTCGCATTAATCAGAGGATACAGACAACGAATGCACAGAGAATGGAAGGAGGTGGAAATGTCTGAAATTACCGAACAGAGATTATATGGTCAAGCAAGAGCAATACGAAAGGACGAGTGGTTATCAGAATTGGAGTTAGCATCTATCAAAAGAAGTATATCAGCTAATGTTGTGATAAAAAAAAAGAGGCATAATGGAAGGAATTGACTCGCAAGAGTATACTGGTATGAGTGATGAAAGAATGGAGATCAGAGATCATTTAAACGATGAAGACCAGACGATAATAAGTAGTGTTTTGGATCTATCAAATGCAGAAGAGACATAATTCCTGTATGGCTTCAAGAAAGCTGACCAATGGAAACTAAATCAAGAAACAGGTAAAGTCAATAATTTACTGAAGCACATTGAAACAAAGAATTGAAGAATGATAGCAAATTTGAAAAGTTGAAGAAGTATGGCGTTGATACGAATAGACTAAATGTTGTTATTGAAGAGCAGTGTGCGCTGAAGAGCAGCGCATACTTGTCAAGGAAGCAAAACTAACAAAGTTTCAGCAACAAATTAAACAATACCGGGAAAATCATTGTTTACAGTCAACCAAAAAAGATTTTATCAAGAAATTAATGATGATTTAGCATGCGAAAGATTATTTCCTGATTCAGATGAAAATCGACAGTTTTGAGGTGAGATATGGTGTAAGCCAATACAACACAATTCTGGGGCTGAATGGCTCTGCAGTCTGAAGCAAACAGATTCTTATACTCAGCAAGTAGCTGGATATAAGAAACTAATGTTAAGATGGAATTCGAATACTGAAGTGATGAAGAAATTGGAAAGGAAGGTTATAAATACCTTGCATACTCTGAGTTCAATGAAATCATGATCATGGAAATGAAAGAACCGCTGAGGAAGGTATATTTCTGAAGACTAAGATTGGTGGTGCGCTCAAAACTGGCTGAAAGGGATAGACTCCAAGCAGTAAAGACATGGGCGATAGCATCAGTTAGGTATGGAGGTGGAATAAAAAAAATGGTAAAAAAAGAAAGAAGATACGGAAACTATTGACATTGACGGTGTATTCCATCCCAAGAGTGACACTGATCAGAAAGAGTCAATGAGAAAGAGAATTGCAAAATTCTGTAGGATGCAATTATTCAGATTAGACGTAGGAAACCTGATATTGTGATGAGAAAAAACATGCCTGATAATTGACATAGCATATCTTGTTGACAACAGAATCGAAGAAAAAGAAGAGGAAAAGTGAAAAAACTATAATAAACTGAAGTAGGAAATATGAAGTTTGTGGGCAATGGAGTGAGTGGACGTGATAGCGATAGCGATTGGCGCTCAGCACCCAACTACCTTCGTGGCTCAAAAAGATTAGAACGAATATAAAGATAGAATACCTACTAAAATCATCACTGCATGGAACTGCAAGAGTTCTCCGCAGGGTACTTGAAACAGGATCAGTAAACAAGTTTCACTTTAGACTGCTGGCTGTGCGCAGCTGACACTTTCCATCATACCCAGCAAAATAAGCTGAGAATTTTCATGAAATAATATTGATAATTGCATAACCATAAGGTTACTAATTTGAGGAGAATCAGGACAATGGATTTGCTCGATCGCGAAGTATCAAACTAGAACTTGTTGAGTTTAGAATAAAAAGAGGGAAGGTAAATACCGATAGGGTTTAAACTGGTGAATTAAGATACGTTTTTATTCATCACTGCACCAATTCCGTAGCAATAATAATCTTTTCTACTAAAGGCACAAGGCCTGAAATTTGATGGAGAGGACCAGTCGATTACGTCGCCCCCACTGTTTCACTGATACTAAATTTATCGACTCGGAAAGGCGAAATTTGAACTCAGAACGTAGCGACGGGCGAAAAACCGCAAAGCATTTAGTCCGGCGTGTTATTGATTCTGCCAGCTTGCCGCCTTAATTTCGTAGCAATAATATTAGTAGTAGTAGTGGAAGTTGTAGTAGCAGCAGTAGCAGCAACAGCAGTTGTTGTTGTTGTTGTCGTAGCAACAGCATTAATATTACTAGTAGCAAGAACTGTAGTGGTGTTAGTAGTAGTAGTAGTAGTAGTAGTAGTAGTAGCAGTAGTAGTATGAGTTGAGGCTGAAGTTGTAGTTACAAGATAAGCGCAATATTCTCGATCTTCTGCACACAGATTTCTGTAAAGCTGTCTGAAGTGAAACCTTCAAACTGTTCAATCAAATTCAAACGGAACGTTATAAAGCATAATGGCGATAAACGATAATCCGGTTGCTGTAATAAGGATATTTGTTTTGTAAATTTTGTTATTGTTGTATTTGCGGCTGGTGTTGATAGTGTTGGAGGTGACATGCTGTGTTACTGTATCTTCTGAAATACAAGCTTCAGATATTTCAATGCTCTTTTATTGTGTGTAAGTCTGTATATGCGTTTACGTGTATGTGTTTAGTTGTATGCTTACGTATGTGTGTGTATTTTCGTGTATCTCTTTCATCTTTGATATATATATAATGAATTGGTGGGTATATTTTTGGTTATATATGTATGTATATGCCTATGAATATACGTGCATTTGTGTGTGTATATATGTGTGTATATGTAGAGGCGTGTATTTCTGTATATATATGTTTACATGTCTATATCTATATACGTGTGTATGTTAGTATCTATGTGTGTCTATGGAAATGTGACAAACTTTAGATATTTCAATATCTTATTATTTGTCTGTATATATACTTTTTTACACTTCTAGTTGTTTCAATCATTTGACTGTGACCATGCTGGGGCACCACCTTGAAGACTTTTGGCGAACAAATCGACCTCAGGACTTATTTCTAAAGCCTGGTACTTATTCTACCGGTCTCTTTTACCGAATCTAAGTTACGGGGACGTAAACACACCAACAACGGTGTAAAGCAGTAATGGTGAGGGGATACAGACACAAAGACACACATACATATACATATATAATATTAATAATAAATGGAGCAAAACGCATATAATCAATAAGGTCCTTTAATTCCTACATATGTTTCAAAAAGTATATGCACTCTACTGCAAAGAAGTAAGAGAGGCAGGTATACATATAATTTCATCATCATGGTACCATATTACAAATGCAAGACTTGCGCTGAATGCTAAGGTTATGTACGGGGAATAACACTATATAGCCAAGTTAAATGACCGTTAGAAACAAGAAAGCTAGTTTACGTGGAGCTGTTTAGGGAGAGAGGTTATGAACGCTATACTAGAGTTTAAATTAAAGGAAGACATAATGAACCACAAACAAATTTTAAAGTTAATAATAGTAATAAAAAGTTATTGTAATTGGAAGGATAAAGGGAGAGAATCCAATGAATTCTTTATATACGACTAATTATGTAAATAAACATTTATAAGGAAGGAAAATTAAAGATGGATTGTAAATATAGTTAACCATTAATGTTGTATCATATTAAGTAACGGTAATTAACCTAAATAAATGGCAATACAAGGTATAAAACTATAAAGTGATGAAATAATAAGAATAAACATGCTTACGATAACAAAATCGATAGTATATACGTAATTATATATAAATATATGTATATATATTATATATACATATACATATACATATGTGCATATATATATATGTATATATGTATACACACAAACACACACACAGTTTCCATCTACCAAATTCACTCACAAGTGTCACAAGACACTTGCCCAAGATTCCATGCAGTGAGACAGAACCCAGAACTATTTAGTTGCGCAGTAAGCTTCTTACCACATAGTCAATAATGATAATTAAGCTGAAGTGAAGACCAAATGTATAGTGCGTGTGTTTAATTGACAAAATAGGATCGTCCCCAAATATAACAGTGTGTGTATGTGTGTATAAATACATATAAATATATGTATACATAATTATGCATTAAAAACAACAACAAAAAAGAAAATGCTTTGAGAACTTTAACGTGGATAAAATCGAGAAAGTATCTACATTTTTGTCAAGCTATGTTATCTTTTTCAAACGCTTAGAAAGACGATGTAGACATCATTATTTAAAAGGAAAAATACATTACTTTAGATTAAACAACATCAATCCTCCACGATATGACATCTGCAAATTCACATGTTATTTTTACAAAAATTACATGGAATTTTGTTAAGTTGTTTTAAGCGATTGAAAGCAGTAATATATTTTGATAAAAAAAAAAAAATGCATTGTAATATCTATCCACGAATAAGTTTTCAAAACGTTTACTTTCTTTCGCTTTTTAATATAAATTTATTCGCCTGGGGTCGCTTCAGCATTTCAATATATTTTTGTATACATGTATTCGTGTCTGTGTGCGCGTATATTTATATGCGTTTATGTCCTTATCTGTGTAAATGTGTGTGTCTATATATATATATATATATATATATATATATATATATATATATATATATATATATATATTGTTCCGCTAGGCTCCTCACAGGCAAAGAACACAGGTACAAGATTTTCTGGGCAGGAAACACAGACGGTGTCGGGGGCGTGGGTATACTTCTTGCAGAGAAATGGCTGGATAAGGTAATCGAGGTGGTTAGAGTATGCGATAGAATACTTAAGATTAGATTAGTCCTACACCATGGTTTAGCAACCATTATCTCGGCCTATGCCCCTCAGCCCGGGCTACCCGACGGACAGAAAGACCAATTCTATGACACCCTTCTGCAGACTACCTCATCGACGAATGACAGGGACCTTCTCTTTGTGGCTGGTGACTTCAATGGACATGTTGGACAACATTCAGGGGGCTTCTATGGCGTACATGGAGGCTTTGGTTTTGGTTCCCGCAATGAGGAGGGAACCAGGCTGCTGGAGTTCTGTGATGCAAATGACCTTATGATCTGCAATACTAACTTCAGGAAACCTGCCAGTCACCTAGTCACCTACCGTTCTGGCAGGCACACAAGCCAAATTGACTACATCCTCGCCAGGAAAAGGGAAAGACGGCTGCTCAGAAATGCCAAAACATTCCCAGGCGAAGAATGTACCCCACAACATAGACTAGTAGTTAGTGACTTTAGGATCAGAGCTAAGTGGCTGCCCAGAAGACGACCAGCTTGGAGGAGAAGGGTATGGAAGCTCAAAGATCCTGCAAATGGACAGAGATTTAGAGACCTATTACTCGAAGCCTTTGACGAAATAGAGGGGGATGTAGCTTCACACAATGTAGAGGACAACTGGATTTTTCTACGGGACAACCTGCTGAGGGCCACCGACGAGATCTGTGGTTGGTGCAAGGTCCCTTCTCGACCCAAAATAACATGGTGGTGGAACAAGGAGGTAGACAGGGCTATTAGACAAAAGAAACAGGCTTGGAAGGACTGGAAGAACGGTGGTAGCAGGGAATTGTACCAATCTGCCAGAAGGGAAGCTAGGCGACAGGTTTATCTAGCCAGAGGGGAGGCAGATAAGAAAAGATTTGCCAATGTTCTGCGCCGTGAGGACCAAAGACTTGAGGTATTTCGTGTCGCAAGACAGTGTAGGAGAGAGAATAGTGATGTAGTAGGAGAGAAATGTGTTCGCATGGATGATGGTACGCTTGCTCTAAATGAGGCTGCAAAGAAAGAGGTCTGGAGAAGCCACTACGATAGATTGCTTAATAAAGAGAATGAATGGGAGAAAGAGAGTCTGCCGTATGTTGACCCAACAGAGGGACCAGCTATCCGAGTTGACAGTACCATGGTAGATGAAGCAATTAAGAGTATGAAGACAGGGAAAGCCCCCGGCCCATCAGGAATCACTGCAGAGATGCTCAAAATATCTGGCAGTGTCGGCTATAGCCTAGTCACCCATATTACGAACCAGGTGATACACGAAGGAGTCATACTCAATGACTAGTGTAGCAGCACCATAATCAACTGCTACAAAGGTAAAGGTGACGCTTTAGATACAAATAATTACAGAGGTATCAAGCTTTTAGATCAGGTAATGAAAGTCACGGAGAGGGTCATAGCTCAACTGCTTAGGGAGCGAGTCAGCTTAGATGAGATGCAGTTTGGTTTTGTGCCTGGTAAAAGCACCACTGATGCTATATTTCTGGTAAGACAGCTTCAGGAGAAATACCTAGCCAAGGATAAACCTCTGTTCCTGGCTTTCGTTGATATGGAGAAAGCCTTTTACAGGGTCCCCCGATCTCTCATCTGGTGGTCAATGAGGAAACTAGGGATAGAAGAATGGTTAGTGAGAGCTGTGCGAGCCATGTACAGAAACTCTGTCAGTAAGGTGAGGATTGGCAGAGAGTACAGTGAAGAATTCCGGGTGGAGGTAGGGGTCCACCAAGGTTCTGTCCCCAGCCCCCTCCTATTTATCATAGTTCTCCAGGCTATAACAGAGGAATTCAAGACAGGATGCCCCTGGGAGCTCCTCTATGCTGATGACCTTGCACTAATTGCTGAGTCACTATCACAATTAGAGGAGAAGTTTCAGGTATGGAAGCAAGGACTAGAATCAAAGGGCCTTAGAGTCAACCTAGCTAAAACCAAAGTCCTCATAAGTAGGAAGGCAGACAAAACACAAACCCCTTCAGGTAGATGGCCCTGCTCGATCTGTAGAAAAGGAGTGGGAAGTAACTCTATAAGATGCACTCAGTGCAAGCTATGGACACATAAGAGGTGCAGCAATATCAAAGGAAGGTTAACTAGGAAGTTAGTTTTTGTTTGCAGCAGATGTTCTGGAGCTATAAATACTGGAAATGTGCAGAAAACAACTTCTGCCACATTCCAGGGAGAAAAACTAGAAGTGGTTGATAGCTTCCGCTATCTTGGTGACCAAATTAGCAGTGGAGGTGGGTGCGCTGAAAGCGTAGCTGCTAGAATTAGAATAGCCTGGGCAAAGTTCAGAGAGCTCTTACCTCTGCTGGCGACAAAGGGTCTCTCTCTCAGAGTAAAAGGCAGATTGTATGACGCATGTGTACGAACAGCCATTCTTCATGGCAGTGAAACATGGGCCGTGACTGCTGAGGACATGCGTAGGCTCACAAGGAATGAAGCCAGTATGCTCCGATGGATGTGTAATGTTAGGGTGCATACTAGACAGAGTATCAGTACCTTGAGAGAAAAGTTGAACTTACGAAGCATCAGTTGTAGTGTGCTAGAGAGACGACTGCGCTGGTATGGTCATGTAGCGAGAATGGATGAGGATAGCTGTGTGAAAAAGTGCCACACCTTAACAGTTGAGGGATCCTGTGGAAGAGGTAGGCCCAGGAAGACCTGGGATGAGGTGGTAAGGCACGACCTTCGAACATTGGGCCTCACCGAGGCGATGACTTCTGACCGAGACCTTTGGAAATATACTGTGCGCGAGAAGACCCGGCAAGCCAAGTGAGACCTAAATCTAAGGCCCAACCAGCCCACTTATGCGTACCTTCCTTCCTTCATTGGACACTAAATTCCATTTGTGAAGACCTGTTGAGGCAAGTGAAATCGAAATCGAGTTAAATTAAAATTGGATACTAAACCCCACTGCGAAGACCTGTTGAGGCAAGTGACATAGAAATAGATTGTTGCCAGCGCCCCTGGACTGGCTCTTGTGCGGGTGACACATGAAATGTTTCGAGCGGAATCGTTTGCCAGTGCCCCCGGACTGGCTCATGTGCGGGCGACACATGAAATCTTTCGAGCGGGATCGTTTGCCAGTGCCCCTAGACTGGCTCATGTGCGGGCGACACATATCTTTTCGTGCGAGATCGTTGCCGGTGCCCCTGGGCTGGCTCATGTGCGGGCGACACGTGATATCTTTCGAGCGAGACCGTTGCCAGTGCCCCTGGACTGGCTCATGTGCGGGTGACACATGAAATGTTTCGAGCGGGATCGTTGCCAGTGCCCATGGACTGGTTCATGTGCAGGAGACACATGAAATCTTTCGAGCGGGATCGATGCCAGCGCCCCTGGACTGGCTCATGTGCGGGCGACACATGAGGCTTTTTCGAGCGAGATCGTTGCCGGTGCCCCTGGACTGGCTCATGTGCGGGCGACACGTGATATCTTTCGAGCGAGACCGTTGCCAGTGCCCCTGGACTGGCTCATGTGCGGGTGACACATGAAATGTTTCGAGCGGGATCGTTGCCAGTGCCCATGGACTGGTTCATGTGCAGGAGACACATGAAATCTTTCGAGCGGGATCGATGCCAGCGCCCCTGGACTGGCTCATGTGCGGGCGACACATGAGGCTTTTTCGAGCGAGATCGTTGCCGGTGCCCCTGGACTGGCTCATGTGCGGGCGACACATGAAATTTTTTCGAGCAGGGTCGTTGCCAGTGCCCCTGGACTGGCTCATATGCGGGCGACACATGAAATCTTTCGAGCGGGATCGTTTTCCAGTGCCCCCGGACTGGCCCATGTGCGGGCGACACATGATATCATTCGAGCGGGTTCGTTGCCAGTGCCCCTGGGCTGGCTCTTGTGCGGGTGACACATGAAATGTTTCGAACGGGATCGTTTGCCAGTGCCCCCGGACTGGCTCATGTGCGGGCGACACATGAAATCTTTCGAGCGGGATCGTTGCCAGTGCCCCTGGACTGGCTCATGTGCGGGCGACACATGATATCTTTCGAGCGGGATCGTTTTCCAGTGCCCCTGGACTGGCTCATGTGCGGGCGACACATGAGATCTTTCGAGCGAGATCGTTGCCGGTGCCCCTGGGCCGGCTTGCGGGTGACACATGAGGTTTTTAGAGCGAAGTCGTTGCCGGTGCCCCCGGACTGACTCATGTGCGGGCGACACGTGAAATCTTTCGAGCGGGATCGTTGCCAGTGCCCCTGGACTGGCTCATGTGCGGGTGACACATGAATCTTTCGAGCGAGACTGTTGCCAGTGCCCCCGGACTGGCTCTTGTGCGGGTGACACATGGGGTGTTTCGAGCGGGGTCGTTGCCAGTGCCCATAGACTGGCTCATGTGCGGGAGACACATGAAATCTTTCGAGCGGGATCGATGCCAGTGCCCCTGGACTGGCTCATGTGCGGGTGACACATAAAATGTTTGAGCGGGTTCGTTGCCAGTGCCCCTGGACTGGCTCATGTGCGTGCGACGCCCCTGGGCCGGCTCTTGTGCGGGTGACACGAGGTTTTTCGAGCAGGATCGCTGCCGGTGCCCCTGGACTGGCTCAGGTGCGGGCAACACACGAAATCCTTCGAGCGAGATCGTTGCTAGTGACCCTGGACTGGCTCTTGTGCGGGTGACACATGAAATCTTTCGAGCGAGATCGTTGCCGGTGCCCCTGGGCTGTCTCTTGTGCGGGTGACACATGAGGTTCTTCGAGCGAGATCGTTGCCAGTGCCCCTGGACTGGCTCTTGTGCTGGTGACACATGAAATTTCTTCGAGCGGGATCGTTGCCGGTGCCGCTGAAATGGCTCTTGTGTGGGGTTCTGGGATTTTTCGAGCGGAATCGTTGCTGGTGCCCCTGGGCTGGCTCTTGTGCGGGTGACACATGAGGTTTCTCGAGCGAGATGAGCGTGGCCTTTGCCAGTACCGCCTGACTGGCCTTCGTGCGGGTGACACGTAAAAGCACCCACTACACTCTCTGAGTGGTTGGATTTAGGAAGGGCATCCAGCTGTAGAAACACTGTCAAATCAGATTGGATTCTGGTGTAGCCATCTCGTTTCACCAGTCCTCAGTCAAATCGTCCATCCCATGCTAGCATGGAAAGCGGACGTTAAACGACGACGACAATACGTACAGACATATATATATATATATATATATATATATATATATATATATATACCGCCTGACTGGCCTTTGTAGGGTTTTCGAGCGAGATCGTTGCCAGTGCCCCTGGACTGGCTCTTGTGCGGGTGGCACATAAAAGACACCATTTCGAGCGTGGCCGTTTTCGTGCGGGTGACACGTAAAAGCACCCACTACACTCTCAGAGTGGTTGGCGTTAGGACGGACATCCAGCTGTAGAAACTCTGCCAAATTAGATTGGAGCCTGGTGTTGCCATCCGGTTTCACCAGTCCTCAGTCAAATCGTCCAACCCATGCTAGCATGGAAGGCGGACGTTAAACGATGATGATGATGATGATGATGATATTTATGTATATACAGTGATACCGCGCAGTACGAGTTTAATTCGTTTCATTACCGAGCTCGTTTTTACGATTTACTCATTATACAGATCAGTTTTCTCATTGAAATTAACTCAAATATAATTAATCCATTCCAACCCACCAAAATCAACCAAAATAATTTTTTATGGGTTTTTAAACAGAAAAGGTGCATTTACAAGGAAATTGACATTTATAAAAATATAATAAAAGAGAATGCAAAAGAAATATATAAACTGGTTTTATCAATTTAATTACCTTAAAGATGGAACGATTTGTGCGCGAGGAAGACGATGGAGCGGGGAAGAGGAGGATTGTTGTTTGGAAGGAGAATATCCTTCCCTCAAGACTTCAGGAAGAACAATTTCTAGCGTTTTCTCTCTCTCACTTTGCTTAATTTAGGCTTTTGGGGCACACTTTTTTTACATTTCACACTCTCAGGTCATTTGATTAGAAATATATCAAGATAAGTCAGCTTTTTCCTGCCTTTGAAAATGTTATGAAAATACGTCAGAGCAGTGTCATTAAATAAAACAGCTGTACGACCTGTAGATACTTTTAAGGATGATATTTTTTTTACATATTCAGAAGCATACTATCACTTTTCCAACACTGCCTTTATGTCACCTGTGAAGACAGCCTTCTCTGCTACACCGTCCTGCTCCAGAGAACCAATCTCTTCCACTGCATCCAAACGTTGCTGCTCCTGAAGCTGCAGGAGTTCATCTTTCGTCAACTCTTCAATGTGTTCCTCGACGATATCGTCAATGTCTCCCTCGTCAACTTCGAGGCCCATGGACTTGCCAAGAGACACTATCTCCTCGACTACAGGTGTCTAGGACACAAACTCCTCGAAGTCTCTTTCGGATGCAGTCAGGCCACAGTTCTCTCCATGCAGAATTCAGCGTTCTACTCGTTACACGATTCCGATTCCGATGAAGACGTTAAGAGAAAAATGAATGACTTAACAGTGTAATTCGTATCAAAGAAGGTTAAACCTTCTTTTAACGGCAGAAGTATTTTACCCAGGAAAATTACCCAAATATAAAAATACATCTCTTCAAAAGCTTCAAGTTTCTTTGGTTGCTAAATTAAACATAGCTAAATACGAGTATATTAATGTTTTTAGTCGATATTGAGTTGAGTAAAAGCAGATAGACAATCAAACTATCATCGCTTCTTTCATAGCTGTGAGGTATACACTTCGTCATGGTTAAGAAGTTCAGTTTGCACGACACACATACACTCTTATTCTTGTATACACGCACTCACAGAAAAACACGCAGGAAGAAACAAAGAGAGGGGAGAGAGGGAGAGAGGGAGAGAGGGAAATAGAGAGAGTGAGAGAGAGAGAGTGGAATCAAAAAAAATCAAGGATTACCAAACATATGTCATAGAAGTACAAAAGAAATAAAGCAAGCCATAAACTTCAAAAAATGTTCTTTACCAGCAATTTCGAATTTAAAGAAATATCGATTGAGAACAGCTTTACTATTGATAATTCCCATGAAACAAATTGTTTGATGCCGTTGATTTGCTGGGAACAAACTTTTCTAATACTGGTTACTTTTAAATATTCGGAGCAAAGTTAAAAGGAAGCCTTAATATGGATTTCAAATTTTGGCAAAAGGTCAGAAATTTCAGAGAAAGGGATAAGTCAATTACATTGACCCAAGTCCGCAACTGGTACTTATTTTATCGACTTCAAAAGGATGGAAGAACTCGGTGGCAATTGAACTCAGAACGTAAAGTTGAAAGAAATGCCAGTAAGCATTTTTCCGGCAGGATAACACTGCTGCCATCTCACCGCCTTAAAGGAAGCCTTAATATGAATAAATATACAATACCAGATTTACGGTAGAAGCGATAATAAAAATCCATGCTATTTGAACTTGGAGCGTAAAGCCCGAAGAAAGAATTGCCACTACGCATTTTGTCCTGCGTGCCAACTTTCTACAGTACTAATGATGAACTTTTTGCTTTTTTTTTTAGCTTAAAATTTCACCATTTTGGAAGAATGTAAAGTCGATTTAATCGATCTTCCTTATTCTAATGTTACCTATTTGATAAGCTTAGTATGAAAATGAGAGGGGAAATGGCCCTCTCAGAGAACTGAAAGAATTACATAAATGTATGTATCTTGATATTGGTTTCGAATTGTGCCATAAGGGCAGCAAATTCGGTGAAGGAGGTAAATTGATTACATCGAACCCAATTCTCAACTGGTGCATATTTTATCGAATCTGAACTGATTAAAGGCAAAGTCGACCTCAAAAAGTAGAATTCTGAGTTCAAATTTTACCGAAGTCGACTTTGTCTTTCATCCTTTTGGGATCGATGAAATAGGCGTCAGTTAAGGACTAGGATTGATGTAATCGATATATTCCCTTCCCGGAAAAGTGCTTGCCTTGTGCCAAAATTTTAGAGCGGGCAAATTCGTTACCACGCCAGGCAAACTGTTTTGCTGCATTTCATCCATCTTTACGTTCTGACTTTTAAGTTCCATCGAAGTCGACTTTTCCTTTCATCCTTTCGGTGTCAGTAAAATAAATACTAGGCAAGTACTGGGATCAATGTAATTGACACATCCTTCCCCTCAAAAACCGCTGGCCCAGTACCAAAATTTATCGCCCACAGGGGGCTAAACGTAGAGGAGACGAACAAGGACAAAGGGATTAACTCAAGTACATCGACTCCAGTGCATAACTGATAATTATTTAATCGACCCGAAAGGATGAAAGCAAAGTCGACCTCGGTGGAATTTGAACTCAGAACGTAACAGTAGACGAAACACCGGGGAGCACTTCGCCCGGTGTTCTAACGATTCTGCCAGATCGCCGCCACATCTGAAACCAATATTATAAGATATTTATTCAACATTATTCTATTTCTGCCATCGCGATGACATTAGAGTTTATGCCATGAACATACTTTGGTGCTAGATTATAAAATTGTTTTTATTTATTCACCTATTTATTGGCTTCCCTCTGTTTCGAGGTCAACGAAGTTTTGTATCACTCACCAGTAAAGATTTATGCCCGTGAGTGGCAGCCATCTGAATTGCAGTTGCTTCTACTTCATGCGGTGGAATTGAATTAAACACTACACGAGGGGAGAATGTATTTCGATACCATCGACCCCGATGCTCAACAGGTCCATTATTTTATCGACCCTGAAATAAGAACGGTCAAAGTTAATCTCAGCGAGATTTGAGAGTAAAATATCGAAGTAATAGCTAGAAAGCATTTCATCCCATGCTTCAGCAATTCTGTCAGCTCACCCAGCTCAATCAGTTCACTCAGCTCACCACCCACTACACGGAGGAATAATTATAGGAAGATTTGAATAATACAAACATGATATATGATGACATTCAGACAGCTGTCAAAAGGTATTCTTCCTTACAGAAATTTCCATTATATTACTGACAAAATACACATATAAGTATATATTTTCCAGCATACATACATACATACATACATACATACATACATACATACATACATACAAAGAGAGATAGAGATAGATAGAAAGAGAGACAGATAGACAGACAGAGACAGAAAGTAGCTAATATAGTAGGCAAGAAGAAGGTTACGCATACTCTTAACTTCATTTGCATAAAGTAGCATTGACGGATTAATAAAAAGAAAATAGAGTAAGAAACAATACAATTATAAAAAGAGGAAAACATAATCTCTCAATATATTTATGTATAACATATATTCAACAAAATGTAGAAACCCAAAAAGATACGCAGCCACTTATAAGAAAGAATATGAAATTTCAACATATCTAGGTATTTCAAACATTCCATTAGAATTATAGACAGTGGAAAACCTTTAAAAGGCGGTGTCAATTTTAGAAACTTTGGCGACAGCATTAGCAAATATCAAATATACATCCACAATTATGGTGTACACTTACACACACACACACACACACACACACACGCGCGC
>NC_142934.1:59026324-59036324 GCF_046866305.1 Octopus bimaculoides | reverse complement strand
TGTCTATAACTCTAATTATATCGTGCAATTAGAACCCGAGGTAACATAAGGATTAACGTTAGATGATATTTGGGGGAGTATCTCAGTATCTAGCTCAAGTAATTCTTTTATACAGTGACAGAAGCTGAAGTAGCTCATCCTTATTTCGTTAAGCTGTATACATCTTACTGCTGGACAAGTAGAGATCAGCTAATAACAATAAGCACACGCATATATGCAGACAAAGCTATAAACACCCGCGCACTTATAGTAAGTGGGTGTGAGTATGCATATATGAATGTATGCGTAGACTGTTTCTTATAGTTTTACACACACACGCACATACACACATGCACACGCGCGCGCACACACACAATCGCACGCGCACATACACACAAACGCATACACATATGCGTACACACAAATACTCACATATCACCATGCTTCTACTATTCCCTTTGTACAACTTTGTTTTTATATGGCATGTATAGAAATATTCGCCCACTTTCACAGATACAGACATATGTATGTGCACGAAGCACAAGTATAATAAGCTAAGCTTTACGCATAATCATGTCGCAAATATTCACACAATTCTACTCACGCATACACATACACAAAAACAGAAGAAAAACTCACACACATATATATGTATGTAATTTGTCTTTAACATAAGCAAATAGACAGAAGACAGAGTTTTGAGGGTACGAGTGGATTACTCGGTAACAACGATCTCGGTATCTGACAGATATATTTTATCGATCCATGTGAAATAAAGCGCAAATTTGACCTCACCTTGATTTGAACCCACAACGTAAAGAGCTGGAGCAAACACTGAAATCTATTTCGTTGAGCGGTCTGACGATTTCTTTGTGCGCACACACAGACAAACATATATATGTATGTTTGTATTATGGATGAATGGATGGATAGATGGATGATTAATGAAAGTGACAAGTGCGGGGCTAGTAGCAGAAGGACAAAGAATGTAAAAAGTAGAAGACAGAGAGAGAAGACAAACAATTAAAATGAGAAAATAATGAAGTGAAAAAGGTGTGGAAGTGAAGAGGAAATGCGTGAAAGACTGGGGTAATGAAGGAAAGAAGTTACGAAGGAGTCTATAGTAGGTCGGTCGCGAGAATTGATAAGATGAAACAGTGTAGGCGTTCTTCTCCCTTTAGTGGCTTGAAGCAATATTTGAGATTATACTTATGCACGTGCAAGTAAGAACGTAAATCATCTCCATTTGTCTTTTTTCTACTAAACACAGTTTGCATCTTTTGCTGCAAGTTGGAGTAAGGCTTGTATTTCTTGAATAACTTCCGCTTGATTTCTTAGTTGGTAGTCTCCTACTTTAACCACCATATGCGCGTGGGTAGCTGTGTTCCGCCTCTTGTTGCTCCTGAATGATATTGTGTGGTTATGCATGTATTTTTTCAAGGAGACCTCCTTCAATTCGCTATATTGCTTTATGCTGGATGCGTTGAATTCACACACTAGTCCTGGCGTACCCTTTTCTATTGTGTAAGTTCTGGTTGGGTGTTAAGGATTTTATTTTCGTACCTGTTTGCTGCTATGGCATTGCTGCAACAAAGGCGGTTCTACCAAAGATTTCCTTAATAGAGGTCACACTTTAAATACGTCCACTTACTCTTTTGACCGGTTTCTTAATCACCAAGACCGGATGGCAATGTTAAACAGTTAAAGTAGATGAGCGTCTCATTGAGATGTGGTGGTGTCTGTAAGAACTCACATCTAATATCACATCTACGAATATCATTAACAGTTAAGCCAAAACTTTAATTCAAAACTTAGATATACAGGACAAAATAGAGACACAAGCGTATTGTAAGGCTTTTTTTATCACTATTAAGGCTCGTAAGGTTAACATCACCTCTAATGCTACATGATGGCTGATAAAACCTGCGAAACTGGAGGTTGCTATAGTAAGTATATAATTAGGAGTATTAATAATAAATTTATTATTTATATTGAAAATAAATCTATAAGCAAATTTGTTTATCCATATGCTTATTTATTTTTCTATCTATAACTATTTACATACGGATGCATGCATATATGCATGTATGTGTGTATGTGTGGGTGCAATATATATCTCGTGGTTGAGATAGGATGCATGAGTCAACAGTTGTTTCAGATCATTCAACATCAGATAAACTTCAGTTCTATATTTAAGAGATGAGGAATTCTGTACGTTAGTTATTTACATTATTTACATTTGACAGATATTTGTCCTCATCTTGTTTGTTGTTAACACAACCTTTCGGCTGATATACCTTCCAGCCTTCATCAGGTGTCTTGGGGAAATTTAAAACCTGGGTTCTCATTCTTAAGGTATTTTTCGATGGTGTTGTTGTTGTTGTTGTTGTTGTTGTTGTTGTTGTTGTTGTTGTTATTATTATTATTATTATTTATTTGTTTATTTTTTAATTCAGATTATTACCTGGAATCGATCTCGGAATCTTGCCTATGGGCATATGGTGTAGTGGTTACGAGCGAGGACTACTAACCCCAAGATTGCGAGTTTGATTCCAGGCATTGACCTGGATAATAATAATAATAATAATAATAATAATAATAATAATAATAATAATAATAATAATAATAATAATAACATCGAAAAATACTTTAGGAATGAGAACCCAAGTTTGAAATTTCCCCAAGACACTCGATGAAGGCTGGAGTGTATATCAGCCGAAACGTGTTAACAACAAACAAGATGAGGACAAATATCCGTCAAATGTAAATAATCAGACAAACTTGCTCAGTTAAACCAGCAGTTGAATCAATAAGTGGTTATGAACCCCGTCTTGCGTCCCAGTATCAACAGTTCAAGGATCAGCCCTCTTAATTCAAATCCACCTGGTGGGTTTCTCTGCGCCTTCACAATGCAGATTGAACAGCTCTATTGTTTGCCATCCTTGTAAGGACAGATCAGTGAAAAGATTTACAGAGTGAAAGAGAAGTAAAGCCTTTGCAGACTACCTCTATTGTTTCATGTAATTTCTAGACTCTTTCATAATTAGTCGGAGAAATGTTGGTAATATGTGACTCAGAAATTCGCCTGTCAGATCAACATGGAACTATCAAACAGAAACCATTCAGAGGAAGGTCCGCCCCTGATTTTGATAATGAAGGTGGTTTATTTCTAGCTTCCACGAATCTAGTTCGCATCTTTGGAGTATGGTGGTGTTTATTTATCGCCTTCAGTATCTGGTCAAGGAGACAATGCAAGATATCGTTTCAAATGACTTTCGATCAGCTCCTGACGGGGTTTAAGAATCTTCTTTCAAAACAAAGTCAACAGAAGATTGGTGTTAGGTTCATGCTCAAGATGAGAAGCTTAGTTGGACTTGACAAGGCATCGTTGGGAGAGAATGGACAACGATGGATGACTACATGCTCGATGTTTGAATAAACAATCTTGCGATTACACGAAATCTTCCATCTTGTAATTGCTGCCTGGGCCTCACTGGCCTGCTGAATTAAATATGGCGACTCCTCACTTTCATTCCATAACGGCTATTTCTGAACAGTGCTGGTTTATATACTTGGACTGCTACCTAGTGCGAAACCGATTAGTAAGATCTGCCGTAACCGATATATGATACTGTACATTCCGATTAAAGTACCCACTCTTCTGACAGATATACAAGTGCATTGTTTCCTAACTTATGGACTCTTTGACTCTCACACTCATGCACATGTATATACATCTATCCACACGCACATGTATATACATCTATATATACACACACATGTATGTATGTGCGTATGTATGCATTTATGTGCATATATGTGTGTGTGTGCTTGTGTGTATATGTATGTGTGTGTTTGTGTGAGAAAGAGAGAGAGAGAGAGAGAGAGAGAGAGAGAGAGAGAGAGAGAGAGAGTGAGACAGACAGACAGACAGACACACACACACACACACACACACACACACACACACACACACACGGAGAAAAAAGCAACTTTTTTTCGATATCTGTTTCATGAAATAAACGACTCTGCTCAAGTTAATTCTTTTTTTATTATAGATTTTTCATATTTTCTTCAAAGCTTTTTACAGCTGCCTTGACATAATATTTCTTCTACATTTATCCTATGTTTCCGGAGCTTCAAAGTCTCTTTTACAAGGATAGAATATATTTGGCGAATGGTTTCTTTTTTATATACTAATCGAATTCCTGTAGAGGTTTCTACCAAATTTCATTTGTATGTTTGGCTTCTACACGAACATTCTCAGCTTGATTTGTTTATTGCAATTAAATTTTTAACCGTTAGGTTTTTGTGCCAATAACTATGTAATAATATTTTATTATGTCTGTGCTGTACGCGTCTGATCAAAAAGTATACGGACTGCTACTATAGTGACGAAGCTAAACTATCTAGAGTAAAGCCGTTTGGTAGTGATTAACCTCGAGCTCTGCTGTGCGTGCACACTAAGTTTTAACGTTCTAGCTCACTTCTGCCGTTTGCAACAGCATTTCGAAGGAAGGTGTGTAGCGTGTAATCGTCGCATTGGCTAAGACAGAGAAAGTTGTCATGGCGATACCTATTCAGAAGCCCGCGCAAAGTTGCAGAAAGTCTATGGAGAGGAATGTGCATGCGATTGTGAGAGGAAATCGTCGAATCACCACCCGTGAGTTATCAGACGATGTGTAGGTTAGTTATGGTTCAGTTCAGTCCATTATCACTGAAGATTTGGGTATGAGGTGCGTGTCTGCAAAGTTTGTGCCAAAACTGCTTTCGGCTGACTAAACAGATACTCGGATTTCACAAAAATCTCCTTGTATGTGTCGAAAACTTTGCGTAGGCTTGTGAGCAGGTATCGCCAAACGTCTGGCAAAATTTGAAGCATATTCTCTGCTGAACATTCTCTGTCATATTCAATGTGACGATCACACGCTACACACCTTCCTTCCAAGCGCCTCTGTAAACAGTGAAAGTGAGCTAGTTAAAACTTAGTGTGCATACACAACAGAGTTTAATCTCAATCTGTGCCAAGTGGCTTTACTCTGCGTGCTTTAGCTTTGTTACTATGGCAACAGTCTGGATACTTATTGATTTGATCACGTATCGTGATATGGGTATGGCTTCCATTAAGGAGAAATTTTAAAGAGTATGCTAGTATAATCGTCTAGTATTTTTCTATCTAATATCGTGGTGTATTATATAATGTTTCGACGTTGTTCCTTGTAAAATTAAACATGAGTGCTAGCTATTAAGGATTAATTTAATATGCACATTTGATTGTAAAACTTCATGTGTAAACTTCAGTGTTCCAGGTTTTATATCGGGCATATTATTACAACGCCCATTCGAAGAATCATCATGCATTTACACCAAGGAGCAATCGCAAAACGCCAGAAAACAAAGTTTCATAGAAAAATACTAGGTATTACTATATAAAATTCTTCTCAAAACGATTAATCATTGAAACCTTACTCATGTAACAATACAATGACAAAATTAACATATAAATAACACACGCATCAAAACATCAAAAAGTTAACACGTGGCTACAAGCATAAAACCTAACGGTGAATAATTTGAGCACAACAAGCAAATCAACTCGTGATCTTCCACGTAGAAACCCAACGGTAAAAAATAAAGAAAATAAAAACAAACTTTGGTGGAAGTCTACATGAATTTAAAGAGTACATGGCAAACGACACTGGGGACAAGTTTATCCAATTCTTGAAAATGAAAACTGGGAAATTCTGGAAGCGTTACATATGAATTATGGTATTTGATAGTTAAAAATAACTGTGAAAAAATTTAATAATACGAGAACTGAAAATAAAAGGATAAAGTTTGAGGATAGTCATGTATTTTGAAATATGTGTGCGTGTAAGTGTGGTGGTTGGTGTATACATACAGAAATACATAGTAGAGGCGCAATGGCCCAGTGGTTAGGGTAGCGGACTCGCGGTCCTAGGATCGTGGTTTGGATTTCCAGACCGGGCGTTGTGAGTGTTTATTGAGCAAAAACACCTAAAAGCTCCACGAGGCTCCGGCAGGGAATTGTGGCGAATCCTGCAGTACTCTTTCACCACAACTTTCTCTCACTCTTACTCCCTGTTTCTGTTGTGCCTGTAATTCAAAGGGTCAGCCTTGTCACACTGTGTCACGCTGAATATCCCCGAGAATTACGTTAAGGGTACACATGTCAGTGGAGTGCTCAGCCACTTGTACGTTAATTGCACGAGCAGGCTGTTCCGTTGATCAGATCTACTGGAACCCTCGACGTCGTAAGCGACGGAGTGCCAACAACAACAACAGCATAGATACATACATGGAAACTTACATACATCCATACATACGCGCACACACACACACATACACACAAACATATCTGTGTTCGCGTGCGATGTGTGTTGTGTACATAGTAATTTCGAGAGAGATTCCTGAAAGCAAAATTTAATGAGACTCCAGATCGATGTAATACACAATATTGTCATTATTCTTTAGAATACAAAATCACGAAAGTATTATTGCAAATATTTATTTGGGTGGTTTCAATCAACTGCAAAGCTGAAATACAAAATCCATGAGATCACGGGACTGCAAATCTAGCATAAGTTTACTTTGAACGAAATAATATATTATGTTCACTAGGGAAAATAGTTTAGTTGCGGTGACATTTCCAGTAGAAATGTCGCTATAGTTATCGCGTACACTAGAAAACATTTTATAGTGATCTTTTAGTGCAGACGAATACTATCTAAAAGCGAGTAGAATTTTGGTGACTATCCTTTGCTGATAATTCATAGACGTTTGTTTTTGTAATGTTAAGATTTGATGAAACAAAGACGTTTCATTTACATTGTTGGATGTTCAATATATTCTCTGGTGTGAGTTCTCTTATGTCTGTGTCTTTTGCGATATAAAACTGGAGGCTGTAAAGGTAAAGAAATATAATCTTCAGCTCATAGCATTATAACTATTTCGTCTGCTTTACCTCCTGTGTTGTCTCAGCGACCAAAAATATGACGTTAAGTCTGAAGCGAAGTTGAATTAATGTTATAAATTAAAATTGTCTCTTTGATATTTTATATGTTCTGTTACCATAGAGATGACCTATATTTGTTAACAATTCTGTAACCAAATTGAATCCCTAAAACACCATGAAATAAAACAAAATAAGATTCTTTTCAGTGCACATGTATGCATACTCATTCGTATACACTAGCATGCTTACACATACATACACACACAGGCACACAAACACACATATACATATATATATATATACGCATATATATATATATATATATATATATGTATATATATATATATATATATATATATATATATATATATATATATATATATATATATATATGCGTAAATCTAAATGTGTATCGCTAATGAAGAAAGCAGCTAATGGAAAATTAGTGATTATGTAAAAGAAAACGATTATCACAGCTTTGACTGTCTAAGAAATTCTTTTAATTTTCAATTTAAATATATATTTAACAAAATATTGTTGTTTGTTATGTTATACGCTTTAACATTTACCCACCTGATTCCTGCTATTTCTAGCATAATAAACAATTACATATAAGATGAAATACTTTTGAATTTGGTCAAGGGATAGAGATTAAGACTGATAAAATGATAAAAGAAATATTTAGTGAGTACTTTTAGACAAAATATATACAGGAAAATTAGACCTAACTTATCAGGAAAATTACACATATTGGAAATCGAATTTGTAAGTATCAGTTAAGTAGAAAGAGGACGGTGAGGATGCATAGCTTATTAGGGTGTTGAAATCGTTATTTGCCGATCGTGATTTCAATTCCTAGACCGGGTAGTGCGTTGTGTTCTTTAGTAAAACACTTCATCTCACGTCGCTCTGCGATTACTTCTACACCTGATGCGTGGTACACCATGCACCTGTTTAGACAACGTCGTTTTGATAGAGAGAGTGAGCTAATGTGAGACGCGATCACTATAAATAAATAACCTGTGCAGGTCGTTCGGCAGAAACTGAACGCTCATACGTCGTCTCCGACTAGAGTATTAGAGGGTAAATCATCATATATATATATATATACATATATATATATATATATATATATAGGTAAATTGAAATTTAGAGGTAATACTTGACAATTGTAAGCACCTGTGTATTCCAGCTAGTGGTTGCGGTAAAAGAATAAATTGTAAATCCAAAACAAAAAAATAACAACAAAACTACAAAGGATTCCGCGGTACACATGTTTCAAGCTCTACATGTGTATAATATAATATAACATAATATAATATGTGTATAATCTACAATGTAAAGCTATCCTCAGCCGCAAAATTCGTCGCAAGGTATGGAAGGTTTTCGAAGGACCGGAGAGATTATGTCCGGGTGGAGAATTATACCAGATATAGTACTATACAGAATACCGAAAGGATCTTCACCTCTTACATCACACATTTCTTCCTACTTCAACGTCGAAATGGTATAATTTCCTGGGAGAGAGATAATTTTGCGGCTGAGGATAGCTTTACATTGTAGATTATACACATATTATATTATGTTATATTATATTATATTATATTATACACATGTAGAGCTTGAAACACGTGTACCGCGGAATCCTTTGTAGTTTTGTTGTTATTTTTTTGTCTTGGATTTACAATTTATATATATATATATATATATATATATATGTATGCATGTATGTATGTATTTATATATGTATGTATAAACAGGAAGATTGTATACGTACAGCTTAGTAATTAGTTGTATTTGTTTCGGTGTGTCACAGAGATATAGTATATGTAAACCACAGTATGTGTGTATAATGGCTAACGAATACATTTCCACAATTCTCAACCGATTTTCTCCAAACTTTACACACATATCACTTATGTCTCAAGGATTGTCATGCACTATAACATTTTGCCTAGAGCTCCCGAGTAAATGGACGTAAATGGACATAGTTGTTTTGTATGTAGGGTCTTCCATAATTTTCAAATCTTTTGATAAAAGTGAATGTTCTTTGTCTCTTTAGTTATTTCGGCTGTCCACCTGCGTGGTGATCCAATCAGGAAACAGGATTTGAAGACTGTCATTTTGTTTTCATGTAAATATATGTTTATATTAATTTAAAAGATTTATCCAAAAAATCTTATTTAGCTGTTATTGTTAGCGCAACACGTGTTATGTCTCCGGTAATATTCTTTCATGTAAAAACATTTATGTTAATTCAAAAGATTTATCCAAATTCATTGTATGTACATATTTTTTGTATGTAGGGCCTTCCATACGTTTTAATCTATATAGTTGTATATTGGCATTAGAGAATATTTTAGTGGTTATCACATTTTTTATTTATTTATTACTTATTTATACTTTGTAATTCTCTATTATTACTCTCTATATTTTTTGTTTGTGTATTGGTGTGTGTAGTTTAAGTTTTGGTTAGAGAGTATTATAAAAGTGATGATTTTGTCTAATTCGATTGTCCACCTGCGACTGTGATTAAATTGACGAGGAACACTGTTCGCGATGAATATCCAATACCAAACTATCGTAATCTCCATATTTAAACTGCATTAAACTTTGGCAAGATTACCGTTACCTATTCTGAGTTACTTGACAGGTGATGTTCCCTTTCCTCTCTTTTATTTGCTAATACATTTGTTTACCTACCAATGCGTCGTTTCACTTTAAGAATGCTTATTTACCCATCCATTGTGATATTTGGACTGTGGTCTATTGTTTCAAATACGTTTTAGCATTGTCGTTCTAGCCTTTTTTAAACAATCACACATGACGCGTCCCAAAGAATCAACCTTCAACTAAGAGTTTTCCTTCCACTAGCGAAAGCTATACGTATCTTCCAGAAAGCTCCATACCAGTTTCACTTTGTGTGCTATTCGCTGTTACTTTATGTGCAGGCTATGTGAGAAGACAGAATAAAGGGGCATTTGTTAGTTTATGATAAAATCGATAATCACTTGGTACACTAACTCATTTTCCTTTTCCAGATAA
>NC_142934.1:59006324-59016324 GCF_046866305.1 Octopus bimaculoides | reverse complement strand
CCGGGTTCAGTCTCACTCCATGGCATTTTGGGCAAGTATCTACTACTATAGCTTCGGGTCGACCAAGGCCTTGTAAGTGGATTTGGTTGACGGAAACTGAAAGAAGCCCGCCGTTTATATATATATATATATATATATATATATATATATAGATAGATAGATAGATAGATAGATAGATAGATAGATAGATAGATAGATAGATAGATAGATAGATAGATAAATAGAGAGAGAGAGAGAGAGATAGATACATACATACATACATACATACATACATACATACATACATACATGCATATATACATATATATATATATATATATACTTATATATATATATGTATATGTTTGTGTGTCTGTGTTTGTCCCCCACCATAGCTTGACAACCGGTATTGGTGTGTTTACGTCCCCGTAACCTATAGGTTCGGCAAAAGTGACCGATAGAATAATAGAATAAATACTAGGCTTACAAAGAATAAGTCCTGGGCTCGATTTCTTGGTCTAAAGGCGGTGTTCGAGCACGGCCGCAGTCAAATGACTGAAACAGTTAAAAGAGTAATGCACACACACACACAGTCTGTTCATAAAAGTCTCCCGCAGTAAGTATTTTATTGCAAATAAATATTTATAAGATGGTATAAGACTACAAAAGATTATATTAGACTGTACAAGACTTTAAATAACTTTACAAGAGGTATTGAAAGTGTCACCCTTCATTTTCAATACGTAAGTTAACTCTTCTACACATGTTTAGAAATCCATGTTGGAAAGTCTGACGCGGTATGGACCGTATTAGGATTATGATTGCATCTTTTAGCTTATTAATGATTTTCGGGTGAATCGTGTACACTCATCCTTTACTTGCTCCCCAGGAATAAAAAGACTGGCGGTGTTAAATCAGGTGATCTTGGTGGCCAAAGTCCCTTCGAGATAATCCGTTCACCGAAAATCTTTTGATGTAGCACCATGTTGATGCGCGAAGTATGTGCTGTAGCTCCATCTTGCTGAAAGTATGCATTATTAATTCCACTTTCAGTGAGCTGGCCTGCAAATGGATAGACAATATTAGAGCAATATCTCTTGGTGTTGATGGTGCCTTCAAAAAATATCGGTCCCACAAAACGCTTTCTCGAAAATGCTATCCATACTCCAACTTATTCGGAATGCAGAGATTGCTCATGCGTCGTGTGTGGATGCTCAGTGATCCATAACCTAGTATTCTTCGAATTTATGTGTCCCGACAGATAAAACCAAGCTTCATCAGTGTAAAACCACCCACCCAGCACTTCTATGCATTTTCGGCAACAAATTTTTAGAACCAATGACAAATAATGAAGCCTTTCAGCATGATCCGTAGCCTTCAATTCTTGAATGGCCAGCACTTTGTATGGAAAGAAATTTAATTACATTTTTACTGCCGTGTGAACACTTCCTTGGCTGATTTCCTTTTCCTGTGACAATTTGCGTAAGGACTTCGACGGGCTTGCCAACAGTTTATCAGAAATATTGGACAGTGTTTCGTCTGAAAGAATAGTAAGCCTATCGCTTCTTGCTGCGTCTTCCACTGAACCTGTGTTTCTAAATTTTCTTATGAAATCCCGCACAGTGTCACGATGTGGAAGAAAGTATTTGAGAAAGTTTCACTGAACTTCTCTTTCACAGTATCTGCGTATTTCTTTCCAGCTCGAAACATGCATTCAACTAGAAACGTACGTTCTTCAATGGTTAGCATGTCGACACGCTGAAGGGTACACAATCACTGAGGGACAACGGCTTACACTCGGCAGCCCATGCAGGATGAAAGAGCTCAGTGCTGACAGACTGTTTGAACAACCTGTATATATATATATATATATATATATATATATATATATATACATAAATGGTGTTAAACGCAGGTGTTATTAAAATCTTTCTTACCTACGAAGAAAAGATTGGTATTATTCCAGAAGAAAACATTGGTATTATTCCAGAAGGAATAAAATGATGCAAAACAATGCAATCTTCCCATCGGTGAAAGAAAGAATCCAAACACATCAGTAAGACATTCTAACAGAATGTGATGACTGCGTATATGATGAAGGCAACGCTAGCAATTTTTTTTTTAATCCGATAACAGATATAACGCCAAAAGTAGTTTATAGAAAGTGAAGAAAGAAAGAAATTAGCAGGAAACTAATAGTGAAGAGATATAGAGCGATAAGTGAATATGAATAAATCTTAAAGGCTTGGAAGTAGATATCTCTCCACTATTAGTTTTCTGCTAATTTCTTTCTTTCTCCTTCTTTTTCTGTAAACCGCCTTTGACGTTATATCTATTAACAGTTTACAAAAAAAAACTTGCTAGCCTTCCCTTCATCGTATACGCATTCATCACATTCTGTTAAATGCCTTACTAATGTGTTTGATTTCTTTCTTTCCCTGAAAAGAAGATTGCATTGTTTTACATCATTTTATTACTTCTGGAATAATACCAATGTTTTCTTCGAAACATATGTCGGAAGTAAAGACTTGAATAACACCTGCGTTTAACTACATTTATTTATTTATATATGTTAAATAAAAACATGTCACCAAAACCTGGAATTTTTAACTTTATAAAGAGGCTGTTACATCTTTGGTACTTGTGTGAATTTTTGCTACCCTGGTAACTATTTACTTATTTATTTTTTCCGTGTTATTTGTAAACATTGAAAAAATACTCATACATTTAAATATATATATATATATATATATATATATATATATATATATATATATATATATATGTGTGTGTGTGTGTGTGTGTGTGTGTGTGTGTGTGTGTGTGTGTGTGTGTGTGTATGTATATTTATATATATATACGTACGTGTGTCTCTCTCTCTCTCTCTCTCTCTCTCTCTCTATATATATATATATATACTATGTATGTATTATTTGTGTGTCTGTGTTTGTTCCATCATCACTTGACAACCGATGTTGGTGTGTTTACGTCCCCGTAACTTAGCGATTTGGCAAAACAGACCGAAAGAATAATTACTAGGCTTACAAAGTATGTCCTGGAATCGATTAGCTAGACTGAAGGTGGTGCTCCAGCATGACCGCAGTCTTGCTGCGCATGTTCTGTCCGTTGTTGCATGGCTGCAGTCACATGACTGGAGCTAATAAAAGAGATAGATAGAGAGAGAGGAAGAGAGAGAGAGAGAGAGAGAGAGAGAGAGAGAGAGAGACAGACAGACAGACAAACAGACAAACAGACAGACAGACAGACAGACAGACAGACAGATAGATAGACAAACAGGCAGACAAACAAATAATTAAAAATTCGTAGTCACAGATTAGAAAACATTCAGTGAAGAAGGAAGTGCGCTTCGTTTAACGATGCTCCTCATTAACAATTATATATGACAACTTAAAGTCCCCAATTTTTAGAACTGCTGTGTAGTTCCATTTAATTATATGTATTAAATATTACATGTGCCTATCATATAAAAATAATTAAGACAGAAAGAAATGAACGCACAGCTGACATATATTACTGCACAAACATTGGGGGTGCATGGGGTGTTTGGATTGGGTAGTACCTCTAACGGGGTAACATATAATGCTCTTTGGTGTAGTTCGTCTTATCTGGTCCTCAGCTGGCACCCAACTCTTACCTGTGGCTCCTGAAAGCTGTCTGCATGCAACAACAGCCACATTCTGGGAAACAGCTTCCACAGATCGGTTACACTATGCTGAGGGTAGCCGACGCCTCTCATTCTTCGGTGAGCTAGAGCTTGTCTACATATGCATTTAAAGACTGGACCCGGTGTACTGTGTGGAGAAATTCACTGGACTGGTTCAACGGGTTAGAAGGCGGACCAACAAGCGCTGTGGAACGGGAACAAGGCACAATGAGATACGTAGGGCAATGTGGACATCCACTCTCTAATCGTCTTCGACCTACCACTGGATCATAGGAAGCGAGTGAGGTAGATAATGCTGTGCAACCCTCCCCAACTTTAATTCATGTAACGTGAAAATCAAGACAACACACCATCCCAGATCCACCTTCAGGTGTGGTAGCGATGGGCGAATGCCAAAGCAGCAGGTATGGATACACTGGAATCAGTAGTCACAAACCTACGCAAAGGCGGCTCAGGGCCTAGGGTCGCTCCCCACTGATTGAAGCAACAATGGACTTTTGTAGATCCCTGGGTGTCTGAGAAGGTCCCTCTAGGATTTCTTTGCTCACCCCCATGGCCTGTAGAAGAAGTTAGAAAAAGTGCGCTAAATAAAGCCTGCTTCACTACATGCTAGCCTGCATAGTGTGGCAGGCGGAGATGCACCAAGGCAAAAAATCGGTGACATCGCTCACTATTAGCACATGGAGTGTGCGAACGCTCATGGACAGCTCCAAAGCAAACAGATCTGAGAGAATGACATCATTTTCGCAAGAGAATTCGGCAGGTATGACATTCATATTGCGGCTCTGAGCAAGACCTGGCTTGCACACAAAGGTCAGCTGTCAAAGGTCAAAACTGGTTACACCTGGAGTGGCCGCACTAGCGACGAACATTGTGAAGCAGGAGTGGGTTTTGCGATTAGATCTGGTCTGATCAGCGAATTAATCAGCTTCCCCAAAAGACCGAATGACCGACTGATGTCTCTGTGGCTCCCCTCAGAGGAAAGTGCTATGTCACCATCATCAGTGTCTACGTCCCACTGACTAACCCTGAGGAGGTTTGTGAACACTGACAATGAAGTCGACACATGCATCGCCAAGGGAAGCTCAGCATTCGGGCGATAACGTGAATTAGTGTGGGAGAAAAGAAGCATTAGGCTAGCCATCAAATCGAAAGTGTACCAAGCGGTTACACTACCTACACTACTGTACGCCTACGAGTCTTGGACGTTTACGAACCCGCCCGCCAAAAAGCTAAACCGTTTCTACATGAAATAGAAAGCTGTTGAAAATCTGTTGAAAGCTGTTGAGAAAGCTGTTGAGAATCACCAGGCAAGATAACGTGTCAGATACAGTGTTCCTCTCTCGATCTGATCTGCAAAGCATTTACATACTACGGTGGAGAGCCCAAGTCATGTAGGCAGGTCACCTTGACAGACGACTTAGCATCAAACTGTTTTACAGTGGACTAGCGGAATTCAAGTGCACGCAAGGTGGACAGGAAATACACTTAAAGGATACATTCAAAATCTGACCCTTGAGAAACGCAGGACAAGGCCGCCCTGCCTGGAGAAGCTGAAGCTGCACCAGTAGAGGTGCCACCTTTTACGAACAAAACAGGATTGCATAGGCACAAAGAAGACGTGTACTATCCAGGTCCAGAGCCAACTCCTTACCTTCAGTCTCAGCAGACATCCGGTGCTCGCCCTGCTGGCAGAGCCTTTTGAGCACACTTCGGACTGGTCGGCCAATACCGTGCCCTGTATTATCTCCCGTGTGATATCCTTGGACAAACATAGCAGTGAAATGTTCTTTTGATTACAAACAGAAAAAAAAAACATAAACCAAGCTATTTCTAGTAAGTAGAATCGATGCTTCTCACACATCAAGTATTTCAAGTGAATTTATGTTCGCGATATCATTTGCAAAAGAGACAAAGAAGACAATACAAAACAGTGGAATGTGCTTTTGATCAGAAACAAAACAATAATAAAAGAGTCTTACACTGTCATAAAGTAACTAATATTCGTCTGACAGATATTATTTATTTAGTTAGTTACTGAACACGGTCTTCGATTTTTTGCCAAAATAAATCAGCAAAACAATAATATGACTGTCAGTAGGTTGTGTGAATTTTAACAAGTCCTTTCGCTAACTTTAATATCATAATAACAATATCTATCTATCTATCTTTCTTTCTTTTCTTATATATATATATATATATATATATATAGAGTTATTAATATTTCTAAGTCTCTCTAAAGGAGACTACGGCAGCGGTACTGGAAATTAATAGTTATCGCCAAGCCAACATGGCAGTCCCAAAATTAGGACGAAAGCTGCCGTGAATTAGCTCCAAGAAGCCATCGCCTCTAGCTAGCTATGTGACACACGAAACCTGTGTCCTTTATAACCTTCGAACAGGGGAGGTCAGCAGTGTCCCCCTGCCGGTTTGGCATCTGCAGACTAGACTAGTTTCAGGGTGTTGCCCCTTGTCAATGCAGAGTAGCCAAGCCTTAGCCAGGCGGCGCTGCTGACTATCTGCTCGAAGGTTATTTATCTAATTTCAGTGGAATCTATCCACTGGTTTTCAGAAATAGAGTTATTAATATTTCTAAGTCTCTCTAAAGGAGACTACGGCAGCGGTACTGGAAATTAATAGTTATCGCCAAGCCAACATGGCAGTCCCAAAATTAGGACGAAAGCTGCCGTGAATTAGCTCCAAGAAGCCATCGCCTCTAGCTAGCTATGTGACACACGAAACCTGTGTCCTTTATAACCTTCGAACAGGGGAGGTCAGCACCCTGAAACTAGTCTAGTCTGCAGATGCCAAACCGGCAGGGGGACACTGCTGACCTCCCCTGTTCGAAGGTTATAAAGGACACAGGTTTCGTGTGTCACATAGCTAGCTAGAGGCGATGGCTTCTTGGAACTAATTCACGGCAGCTTTCGTCCTAATTTTGGGACTGCCATGTTGGCTTGGCGATAACTATTAATTTCCAGTACCGCTGCCGTAGTCTCCTTTAGAGAGACTTAGAAATATTAATAACTCTATTTCTGAAAACCAGTGGATAGATTCCACTGAAATTAGATAAATAACCTTCGAGCAGATAGTCAGCAGCGCCGCCTGGCTAAGGCTTGGCTACTCTGCATTGACAAGGGGCAACACCCTGAAACTAGTCTAGTCTGCAGATGCCAAACCGGCAGGGGGAGACTGCTGACCTCCCCTGTTCGAAGGTTATAAAGGACACAGGTTTCGTGTGTCACATAGCTAGCTAGAGGCGATGGCTTCTTGGAGCTAATTCACGGCAGCTTTCGTCCTAATTTTGGGACTGCCATGTTGGCTTGGCGATAACTATATATATATATATATATATATATATATATATATATATATATATATATATATATATATATATATATATATATATATATGAGGAATTTCAACCATGTTTCGTCGTCTGCTACCACAACAGCTCCTTTATAGGATCCAGTTAGCTCAAGACATCATCAGGAGGAACCACGTCCGGTTTCGGCCCCTACTCCTCTACCGTTTTGACGTGGCGGGGCCACCCCCTTTCGGAGGTGTCTTCAGCTCTGGTGTTGGGTGCATGTCTTCTTTCACTGTTTGTGACTGTTCTAATTCAACTGTGGAATGTCCCTCGCTATGGTTATTTTCCAGGAGGTTCTGGCCACACGTCTTACGGTTCATCAACCCGCGTTGTTGAATTACTTTCTTCCGACATACCTTCCCTTGGTGGATTAGGATCCAGTTAGCTGAAGATATCATCAGGAGGAACCACGTCCGGTTTCGGTCCCTATTCTTCTACCGTTTTGACGTGGCGGGGCCCCTCCTTTCGGAGGTGTCTTCAGTTCTGGTGTTGGGTGTATGTCTTCTTTCTTCTATTCCCTGGCCTCTTCGATGCAGCATCAACGAGTGTCAGCGTTCGACTGATCGTCATGTCAAGTTCCCCTTTTTATATCTGCTGCTAGGTTCCAGCAGGCATCCCCAGCTAGTTGTCACGTGACACTGTCTAAATTTCCCGCTGCTAGGGTCCAGTAGGCAGCACCAGCAAGTTGTCACATGACACCGTCTAAACTTTCCGCTGCTAAGCTCCAGCAAGTAGCCTCAGCAAGTTGTCACATGACACTGTCTGAACTTTAACTGACAATGGAGGGCGCGAAGCCACTTCAGTGTCAGCCTGTCTCACCTAGACATGTTATGACTTTCAAGCCATATTCGGTCTTCCCGCTTCAGCTATATATAGAAGCTGGCTTTTTCGACCGCCTCCTGCATCCTCCTTATCAGTTTTCTCAGTTCTGAGTTTGAAAACGCAAATCTTCTCTTGAATAGCATTGTCATTTTTCTTTCAATGAAGCTTCTAGCCCCCACTGCCGGATGGTAGTACTCGACAGTCCATCCCTGCTCTCTGCACTCTTCGATTAGTTTTTCATATCTCTTCTTTCGTTTCTCTGCATTGTCGATGTTTTCTTCCCATGGTACTGTCAGTTCTAGCAAGATTCCTATTCTCTGTTCTGTGTTCCATATGACTAAGTCTGGTCTTTTTGTTGTTTTTATAAGTGGAAAAATTGCTAGACTTCCCAAATCCGTGGCCAGCTCCCAGTATCTCTTCCATCTTTCGTCTATCTCATATATTTTATTTGGAGGCCTGATCTTATGTCCTTTCCCCTCCTTCTGGAAGTATATTTTCCTGCGCTTTTCCACTTTGGGGTACTCTACTCTGTTGTATCCCTCGATCTTCTCCTTGAGTGCTGCACTTATGACGCCAAGGACTTGATTATGGCGCCATGTATACCTTTCCAGTGCTAGTCTGCAGCTTGACAGAACGTGTCTCACCGTCGCTTTCTCCCCGCATCCACATTCATCGGTTGTTTTTATGTTCCATCGAACTAAGTTCGCCGGTGAGGGTAGAACGTCGAAGGTAGACTTGATCAGGAAGGCTGTTCTTGCTTGTTCCCAAGCCCAAAGTTCGTTCCATGAGATTCTGCGACTGACCACGTTTTCCTCCCATCTCAGGCACTGACCCTGTTGACTGCATTGCACCAAATGTACATTCCGCCTTTCTTCTTCCTCCTTTCTCAGCAATGTAACTACAGACGTGGTGTTGGCTGGCGATTTCTTTCCTTATTTGGACTTACTCTATCTGCTTTCTTTCCGACAAAGAGCTATGCCCCAAACGTCCAACTCTCTCTTTTCACGGAGCGTCATGCTAATGAATCCTTATGCAGGTCCACTTGTCCGTTAATTTTATTCGTTTATTTGAATTAAAAGATCATTTGAATTAAATATATATATATATATATATATATATATATATATATATATGCATATATTACGTGTATATATTCGTTATGCAAGATTCTTGATGTGACTTCGTGTGTTGAAACAGATATTGTTGTATTTGGGGATGGTCATGTTGCCAATTTAGCCAACGAAAACATACGCAATATATATTTGGTGTTCATTTGCTTCAGTTTTATTTTATATTAATGGTATTTCGGCTAGAGTTCTTTCGTCACAATTCTGCGACCTTATCAGTGGTCCTTTGCTTTCTTTTTTTTTATTTTTATTTTGCTTCTCTACTTACTTACAATCTGCCATTTTATATTCCTCTTGTATGAGTTTTTAGTTGCGCATGCGTATATCCTTGTGTGTGCCTATATTTAGTAAGTGTGTGTGTGTAGGAATGTGTATGGTACCTGCATTATCAGTATCCCCTGTTTATTCACGTTAGTTTAATTTAGTTTTATTTATTTTATTCAATTGTTTTTATCTACTTTATCATTCCTTTCTGTTTTGTATTATTTTAATTTATTTTATTGTGTTTGTGTATATAATTATTTAATTCTATTTATTTACCCGTATATTGTATTAGTTTCATATTAATATTAGTTTATGGAGATCTTATTCTGTCATAGGTTGTGGTGTTTGCGTGTGTGTGTGGGGAGCTACTGATCCATTTTAGTTTTCTATTTAGGCAAGATTTATCTTCAATTATGTGTGTAGCTTCTGTAATTTGTGTAAGTGTTGCGTCTGTTCTATGTGTGGACAAGATTTTAACTTTTTTGTTGTTAAGTGAGCTCCCGTTTTCCCGCTCCGCGTGCTAGTATAGCACCGATGTGCTCTTCTCTTCCATAAGTTCCCTTCAATGATCATTTACCCGCTCTCCTATGCTCTGTGTTGTCTCCTCTACGTACGTCGTTGTCTTATTTCTGCACCGTCCCCTGTACATCTTATATTATATACTACATTCTTAGCTTTACTGTTTGTTTAGGGGCTGAATCTACATACAATACAGTTCCTATCAGGACAGGATGTTCTACTAAAAGGGTAAGT
>NC_142934.1:58991324-59001324 GCF_046866305.1 Octopus bimaculoides | reverse complement strand
CACACACACCCAACACACTACAAACTATGACAGAAGATCCCCATTAGCTAATAAAATATGAAACTAGTTCAATACACAGATAAATAAATGGATTTAAATAATTATAAACATATACAAAATAAAATAATTTAAATTAAACGAATACAAAAAAGACAGAAATGAAAAAGTAACAAGATAAAAACAAATGAATAAAATAAATAGAAGTAAATTAAACGAACGTGAATAAACAGGGGATACTGATAATGCAGGCACCATACACATTCCCCCCCCCCCCCACACACACTTACTAAACATAGACACATAAAGGGATATACACTTGCACAAATAAAGACGCACACAGGCATATACGCATGCGGAAATAAAGACACATATAAGAGGAATATAAAATGGCAGGTTGTTAGTAAGTTGAGATACAAAAAAAAAAAAAGAAACGAAAAAGCAAAGGGCCACTGATGAGGTCACAAAAATGTCACGAAAGAACTCTGGCCGAAATACAATTAATATAAAATGAAGCTGAAGCAAATGAACTCCAAGTGTGTAGTGCGTGTGTTTTCATTGGCGAAACTAATAGCATGACCATCTCCAAATACATCAACTTAACTAATCTGGGGGACAGAAGCAACAACGTAGTGAGGAACCGCTAGAGGGTCATCTGCCATGCTAGAAATAGAAGGTGAATATCCATCCACACAACGGCTTTAAATCATGGGGAGCATGTTTGAGAACTGAAATTCTACATCCATTATATTGTGTAGCAAAAAAGAACTAACAACAAAAACGAAAAGTGGTAAATATAAACGAAATGTTACGCGTTTGTTTTATGCGATTGATGTCTGCGTGCGTAAATATATCTACTATGTGTGTATATATATATATATATATATATATATATATATGATATGTTTGTATATATAAACACGCATACTTTACTTATTTTAGTCATTAACCTGCGCTCATGCTGGGACAACACACTGAGGGATTTTAGTCGAACGAATCGAGCCCAGTACTTACTTTATTGAAGCCAGGTACTTAAACTGTAGCACTTTCGAATTCCGTGCACTTAAACCAACCAACATCGATTGAGACGCGATTGTGAGGTACAAACATACACTTGGACTAAACTCAGATTCATGTGGTTAGAAAGCAAACTTCTTACCACGCAGCCATGCCAGAAAAATATACCCCCTCCACCAACTCCACCCATATATATATATATATATATATATATATATATATATATATATATATATATATATATATATATATACATATATATATGTGTGCGTGTGAGTTATTATATATATATATATATATATACATGCATATATTTCTACATATGTGAAGGAAAACGGGAAGTAAGGGAAGGAATGGGATGCATACGTGTGTGTGAGTGTGTGTTTGTGAGTGTGTGTGTGTGCGTGTGATTGCACGTATGTATGTATATTCGTCAATGCTTGGTTGATGATCGATCAGTCAACATATCTCTCAATCGATTATTCCATCTGTCTATCACCCCAACTGCTGTTCTCTTTTCTTCCATTCTTTGCATTTTTTCCTGTCCTAATTCCCTCCTTCTGTCCTTCCAGCTGTGCACACACACACACACACACACACACACACACACACAAGCACACATACACACACACACACACACACACACACACAAGCACACATACACACATGCACACACTCACAAACACACCCACACAAACACACACACACACACATGCACAAACACTCGCACACATACATATACCACGCATACTTATAACAGTATGACATTTACACTCATACGCATCACGTATGTATATGCATATATATATATATATATATATATATATATACGCATATGCATGTATAGATGCACACACATACACACACACACATATATATATATATATATATATATATATATATATATATATATATATATATATATAGTAGTCACACACACATATAGACATATAGACTGATCAATCAATCAGTCTATCAATATCCATATCTATATCTGGTGGCCCAAAAGTAGGTTTACATTTATCACGTAGGCACTTTGATTTTGTTTTAAAACATTTTATTACATTCAAATATCTATCTAACAATTAACTAAATTAGCATAGAACAATGGTTTCATATTTTTTTATAATTAAGATCTAAACTGTTAATATATGAATGCGAAAGGGATAGTTGAATAATCGTACACCTACTGTTGGACCACCCTATATTTCCAGATATGTACATAAATATATATGTGTATGTGTGCTTATATGTGTATATGTTTATATGTGTGTGTGCGAGTGAGTGTGTGGGTGTGTGCGTGTACGTGTGCGTGAGTGTGTATGTGTGTGTGTCGATAATAGGGATGAGGCATAATACCTCTCGGTATCATTATGCATATAAATC
Organism: Octopus bimaculoides; assembly: GCF_046866305.1. Lineage (NCBI taxonomy): Eukaryota > Metazoa > Mollusca > Cephalopoda > Octopoda > Octopodidae > Octopus > Octopus bimaculoides. The sequence continues at coordinate 58,998,924 of NC_142934.1, read as the reverse complement.
GAACATTCGATCTGAAAGCTATGACTACATGATATTATGCACTACTGAAAGCAGAGAAGCATGCCCTATTCTAAGGATGCTTAAAATTTGAAATTCAATTCTTGGATTTTTTCTTTTTCGATTTTGAAAATCCTTAGATGAATTTTTATTTTTGTTTTATAATTGCAAGGATCATTTTAATTACTTTAGCTTCATCACCGTCTTGAAGAGTTTCGTCGAATAAATCAACCATATTATTTATAACGAGGGTATGTGTGTGTGTGTGAATATATATGTATAATTTTCTACTCTACGCACAAGGCCCGAAATTTTGGGGGAGGGAGCTAGTCGATCACATCGACCCAGTACGCAACTGTTACTTAATTTATCGACCCCGAAAGGATGAAAGGCACAGTCAACTTCAGCGGAATTACTCAGAACGTAAAGACAGACGAAATACCGCTGAGCATTTCGCCCGGTGTGCTAACGATTCTGTGCCAGCTTCCTTACACACACACACACACACACACACACACACACACACACACACACACACACACATACACATATATATATATATTCATACACACATATATATATATATATATATAACATACATGCATACATACATATATATAAGTGGTCTGATCAATAAATATCCGGACTGTTGTCATAGTAACGAAGCTAAAGTACGCAGCGTGAAACCGCTTGGCACATATTGACTTTGAACTCCGCTGTGCTACGCACTAAGTTTTAAGGTTCTACCTAACTTCTGCTGTTTACAGTAGTGCTCGGAAAGGAGGTGTGTAGCGTGTGATCGTTGCATTGAACATGACAGAAAAAGTTGAGCAGAGAATCTGCATCAAATTTTGCCAAACATTTGGTGGCACCTGCTCATAGGCCTACGCAAAGTTTTCAAAAAAAACAAAAAACAAACTGTTTTAATTGTTCTGGATACAATCAAAATCTTGCGCAACTGAAACCTGTCTGTCTTCTTGGTCAGCTGAGAGCAGTTTTGACACAAACTTGGCAGACACGCGTCTCGTACCTAAATCTTCAGTGATATTGGGATAATGGATGAACTGAACCGTATCTCATTTGCACATCCTTTCATAACTCACGGATGGTGATTCGACGACTGCTCCTCACAACTGCACATACATATCCGATGTTTTTCTCAATTCTGCTGGTTGCGGGTCTCCCAGAACGTTCGTCAATGTCGATAATTTTCGGCCATCTTGGAATCGTCAGCATGAGTGTTTACGCTCAATCTCTGTCGAGCGGCTTTACTCTGCGTGCTTTAGCTTCGTTACTATGGCAACAGTCCGGATACTTATTGATCAGATCTCGTACATATAAACATGTAGGTATGTATGTATACATGTAGTATTATTATATTATACTATATTATATTATATTATATTATATTATATTATATTATACAAATATATATGACATATATATATTCTTGCATATATATATATGCATGTGTGTGCATATATATAGATATATATTTGTGAATGTATATGTGCGCATGTGTGTGTGTGTGTGTGTGTGTGTGTGTGTGTGCATGCGTCTGTGTATTTGTACTTGGTGCCCAAAATGCATTCACTCAATTGAACTTACTTAAGTTTGAAAATATTCCCCTAAAAAAGTATGGGTAATCTTCAGTTGGTCGAGGAATACTCTTTCTTTCCACATAAGTCAGAAATTGCTACATATACAGCGGCATGATATTTCTCCAAAGTGTAAGTAATCAAATATGGAATGAAAGACAAAATTTTACTCGTGAATTTTTATAAGTTAAGCAAAAAGAATTTTTCCTTTTTAATTCTCTTTTTGGCATTAGATTTTACTGAAATTTCTACATTTATTTACTCGTAATTCATAACTCGAATTATATTACTTTTCTAATCAGTAAATTTTACATATATCTACAGGAATGCATGCGGCATGTCCAATACTTTTAATTACGCGGCGCACGGCTATGTTGTAAAGATATGGACGTACTTAAATTTTAGTTGTGTGGGCGACAAATTTGTGAAATGGCACTCGGTTACAACGACGTGGCTTCCAGTTGATCCGATTAAAGGTACAACCTGTTCGTGAAATTAACTTGTAAGTGGGACAATTACTGCTAAGCAATCTTTCACGTCCATAGTACCCCATGAACATTTCCTCTGTATTAACATCATAGGTTTTATAAGCGTCTTGCCCCTTAACTAGTAATTAACATCTTGATTTGGGGGTCTTCCCCTACCTAGCCTCCTTTATAGACAGTTATGTAAACAAATCCTAAAATCCTGACAATATTTATGACCATACTCAACTATAAACTGTCAACACACTCTTGCATACCCTTAACGTAGTACTCAGGAAGATTTAGCATGATACAGAATGTGACAAGACTGGCCCTTTGAATTACATGTGCAGCTCATTCTGGCCAGCACCGTAAATTAAAGTCTCTTGCTCAAAAATAGCTTTGCTCAACGTCCATTTTTCGTTTTTATTTATTGATGAGAGAAATCTATGACCTACGACAAACATATTCACATTTATATATCAAGACATACCATGGTATAGTGTGGTGTGATATGAAATGTAATAATAAGAGCAACCTTTTGATATATGATATGACATAAGTGTTTGTCAGAGTTGGCCGAGCATATTCCACTTCAGATCTGATATTGCTGACCTCAACAGCATTGAACCCAAAGAAGTGCGACAATTACTGTTAAGCAAACCTTCACATCTATAGTAATGAAAATTTCTGCTAAGCAATCTTTCACTATTGCCCGCCATTCTAAACAGACACAGTCCTCTAGCCTTCGATTTGGTAGTTGATAAAATAAAGACTGATAAAATAAAATGAACAGCAATTCTTTACAAGCTATGACCTAAACAAACTTCATACAGTTCTTAGAAGTGTAGTATATTCTTAGCTACACTAGTAGCAACATGAACTCTTTCACTCTTCTTGCTCTGTTAGAGAATTTCAGTAAAATTATATTAATGTGTCCAACTGATTAAAAATTCTATTTATTTATTCAGTTGAGAACAGCGCTGTATTTAAATTGATGTAATGATTGCATTGTTAAATTAAATGGAGCCGCTTGAAAAGGCCGTACTGTATCACATCTTGATATACTGTTGCTTATTTTGATTTCATTCACCGTACTTTGAGTTGTATGGATAATACCGAACTGACTTGGTGCTGCAACTTAAGTACCTAATTCAAGTGAATCTCAATTATTTCTTTTATATATATATATATATATATATATATATATATATATATATATATATATGTGTGTGTGTGTGTGTGTGTGTGTGTGTGTGTGTATGTGTGTGTGTGTGTGTGTGTGTGTGTTTATTTAAGGGAGAAAGGTCGTTTTCGCCCGATCTCCCTTGGTATAATTATATACATATGTACTTTATTATTAATTTAAGCATATCTATAAATCTGTGGCTGTATGCTAAGAAGCTTGCTTCCTGTCCGTATGGTTCCGGGTTCAGTCGTATTGCGTGGGACCTTGGGCAAGTGTCTTCTACTATAGCCTCGAGCCCACCAAAGCCTTGTAAGTGGATTTTGCAGACGGAAACTGAAAGGCGCCTGTCGCATATCTATCTATCTATCTATCTATCTATCTATCTATCTATGTATGCATGTATGTATGTATTTGTCCTCCCACCATCGCTTGACAACAATGTTGGTGAGTTTACGTTCCAGTAACTTGGCGGTTCGGCAAAAGAAAGTGGTAGAAAAGTGCTAGGCTTACAAAGAATGAGTCCTGGGGTCGATTTGTTCGACTAAAGGCGGTGCTCCAGCATGGCCGCAGTCAAATGACGGAAACAAATAAAAGAGTAAGTCAGTGGTTCCCAATTCTTTTATTTAAATTAGTTTTCCCACTGACTCCTTTTAATATACCTATCTTTATATATATATATATATATATATATATATATATATATATATATATATATATATATATATATATATGTATGGGCGTGAAATTTTGAATTCAGTTCATGAACCACCAGTACTATATGTGCGGACCACCATGGGTCTGCGGACCCCAGGCTGGGAAACACTGTAGTAGATACATAAACAGGGAATCTGAACAATCCTAATGGAGCAAGCAGCCGATCTGATTATATACTCAACAAACCCAGAATCTACAGAAAATTGTGGCTATGATTTGCATACGGTAAATGCTTAACACTTTATTAAATATCAGCGACCTGTCAACAGGGATCTCTGTCTACTTAACATCAAGGTATGATGCATGCATATTTGTTTATATGCATGCATGTTTGAATGTATGTAGGTTTATACTCTTGCATACGTTACTTAAAATATGATTTAAAGGCATGGATATTTATTCTTTTTATGTATGCGTGTGTGTATGTGTATATATATACACACACACACACATATACATGCGAAAATTAACATCCATGCGAGTATGTATGTGTGTGTTGTAATGGATAAACAGACAAGCAGATAAATACATACATACATACAAACATACATACATACATACATACATACATACATAGAGATGTATGCACTTCAAGTTATACTAAAAAAATTATATAGGCCTATACTGCATGCAAATTTAGTGTATGCTGTTTTTAACACCGAGTGAAACATTGTCGAGCATAACTACATATAAAAAGCTTTCCATCATGAACATCAAATCATACTTTCCTTACATTATCCAAAATATGTACTTTTTTTTATACTAAGACGTTAATGTGAGATTACTGGAATATCTTACTGCTGTTTCTAGGATGTCGGACGACCACGTATCTCTTCATTATATTATTTATTGCATTAGCAAATGTATTCGCTCTTTACTTGGTCAGTTTCAGCTGAAATATATGTTTCATGAAAAGTTATAAAACAGAAAACAACTTTTACGGAAACAATCAGTCAAGCATACAGACACCTCATCGCAAACACTTAAACACACATAAAACCAAATAGTCGAATATACATACCCGCATTCTAACTAAAGGAATCATATACATACACACATAGACACAGACACGTGCAAACACACACGCATGCAAACATGCATACACTGCATGTATATGCTGTGTATATGTAGGAATCTATCTATCTCTATATCTTCTCGCTCTCTCTCACTCTCTGTCTTTGTACACACACGCACCACACACATATACACACACACACACACATATATATATACGTATGCGCACGTGTGTGTATGTATATTTATTGCACACATGCATATGTATTGCACATATAAAGACGTGTATATATTTGTATATATATATATATATATATATATATATATATATATATATATATATATATATATAAATGTGTCTTTATATGCATGTATATATATGTGTATATACATAACATTTTATTTTCAGAATGATATAAAAATCTGAGCCTGTGAAAGATTTTAGAACATTTATAAATAGACGGTCTTACAGCTGTTTCCGGGATATTTTATATATCCCTTCATCGGAGACGGTGTGAGAAGATGGTTAAGCAATAGTTAATTTAGATAAGATATGAAATAGTGAGTGAAGTGGAGGAATGAAAATAGATGTGAGATATGCAGGGATATTGCATCTGTAGATCCATTATTTAGTGAGAATGGTATACATATAAGATTACAATACTTTAAGTTCCAACGGTATTTAAAATTGGTCATTCCAAGTATAGATTTTGTACACAGTGCTATTGAATCAAGGGTTTTATTTAAAGTGACCTAAAAGTAGAGAATGTATTTGTAAGGTCAAATCGAAAACAGGAAGAGATGAGTAAAGAAAAGAAAAAAGAAAAAGAAAAAAGAAAAAAGATAAGCAAGGAGAGAGATAATAAAGAGATGAAGAGAGGGAAAGTGTACTAGTTAGTGGTGAGTAAAGATAAATTGATAGTAGGAATGAATAGGTGAGGATGATATAGAAATATATGTCATGTCAAAAGATAATAGGGTAAAGAGTAAAGGAGTTTCAAATAGAAGGATATATATATATATATATATATATATATATATATATATATATATATATATATAAAACCCTAAAATTTAAATTGTGTTTATACATTTACCGATAATGGTTCTTAACACACCGAACTACTTGGTAACATTACTAATTATCAATTAATTATTAATTTTTACCCTATATCTGTATAATTATAAATATATATATATATGTGTGTGTGTGTGTGTGTGTGTGTGTGTGTGTATATACATAATACAGTTCTGTATTTAAGAGATGAGGAATTATTTACATTATTTACTTTTGACGGATATTTGTCCTCATTTTGTTTGTTGTTAACACAACGTTTCGGCTGATATACTCTCCAGCCTTCGTCAGGTGTCTTGGGGAAATTTCGAACCTGGGTTCTCATTCCTAACGATGTTACTATTATTATATTATTATTATTATTAATCAGGTCGCTGCCGTGAATCGAACTCGGAATCTTGGGGTTACTAGCCCGCGCTCTTAACCACTACGCCATATTCCCGTGGGCAATTATGGAGTGAATTTTAGGGTTTATAAATCTATAATTTTTCTATCCTTCCTCAATACCGGTTCCCATATGCTATTCATATCTGCACTCGGTCTGCTTAGGAGGTTGTTGTGTCCTAGCATATGTGCTGCTTCTTTTAATTTTCGTATTTTCCAGTGTTGTTTCCTGTCTATTATTTTAACTTCATCCCACAGGGGAGGTGGTCTCCATTTTGCCATACATGATCAGCTATACCCGATTTATGAATATCTCCTCGTGTCACAGCTTTGCGATGTTCTTCTACCCTTATTTTGAGGGGGCGACATGTTTCGCCTTTGTATAACCTACCACAGCTGCATGGGATGGAGTACACGCAGTTTTTGGTCATGTTCTCTTCTGTTGGTGGTTTTACCCGAAGGAGATATTTGCGAAGTGTTGTATTGCTCTTGAATACTGCCCTGGTGTCATATGGGCCGCATATATTTTATATCTTTTCGGAGAGGCCTTTCACATAGGGTAGACAGACTGTAGACAGTTTATTGGTTTCATCCTCTCTTTTCTTCATAATTGGAGTAGATAGTATGTTCTTGGGGTAGTTGTTTCTTAATAGATTGTATCTTTTGGTATCTTTACGGCTATCTCTTCAATAGGGGCTATTATGTCCAAGTATGGAATGCGCTTGATGGTTGTCGGAAGCCGTACTAAACAAAGGTCTCAACTTTGCGACAACCATCAAGCGCATTCCATACTTGGACATAATAGTCGCTATTGAAGAGATAGCCGTAAAGATACCAAAAGCTCAGGGAGATGAACTAAGGTGGAAGGTGAGACAGGTACTGGAAAAAGCGAAATTTCCCAAACCAAACATCACTAAGGAAGAAAAGTTCGCTATCAAAAGGCTACAAAGAGACAATTCTATCATAACACTCCCAGCGGACAAGGGAAATGCTACAGTGGTGATGAACAAGTCTGACTACTCCGAAAAATTGGCAAGTCTTATAAGTGATGGTAGCTACAGTAGAGTAAAGAAAGACCCAACTCTGAAAACAGAGAGAAAGTTGTCACAGATCTTGATCAAGAACAAGGATCACTTCACACCAATGAAGTACAGACAGCTGACTC